>NW_009710935.1:14638-31911 GCF_000703405.1 Apaloderma vittatum | reverse complement strand
AGGCTGTGGGAGCTGGGGTTGGCCAGTCTGGAAAAAAGAAGACTCCGGGGGGACCTAGTAGCTGCCTTCCAGTACCTGAAGGGAACCTACAGGGAGGCTGGGGAGGGACAAGAGTGTCCAGCGATAGGACAAGGGGAAATGGGTTTAAGTTGAAGGAGAATAGATTTAGATTAGATTTCAGGAAGAAATTCTTCTGTACGAGGGCGGCAAGACTTTGGAATAAATGGCCCAGAGATGTTGTGGCTGCCCCCTCCCCGGAGGTGTTCAAGGCCAGGTTGGACGGAGCCTTGAGTAGCCTGATCTAGTTGAGAGGCGTCCCTGCCCATGGCAGGGCATTGGATTAAATGATCTTTAGGGTCTCTTCCAGCCTAGGCCAGTCTATGATCCCCCAGCAGTGCTTTAAACTAAGGAGTCATCCTCATGGAATTATCTGTAAGTGTGGCTCTTCCTCCCCAGACACAGCCTGCTGGAAAGCTGGTTTGAGCAGAGCGGAAGAGTTACATGAAATCTGTTCTTTCTTAGCCCTAAACCACAAATTGGGAGGCTCTGTCGGGCAGGCTGCCTTTGTGGCAGTGTTAACCAGGTTTTGTCAAGCAGGAAAGGGTTAGACCAGCGTTTTCCCCCACCCAACTGCTTATTTCCTAGGAGATATGGGAAGCACTCATGGTGAGGTATAAAAACAAACACGTTCCATTTGCAAGAAGGAAATACGAAAGTGGTGCTTGGGGGAGGAAAGAGGCTGAGGAGTCCTGTTCCCCTGGGACAGGGCAGTGCAGACTTAAAGGATTGTCTCTCCTCTTCAGTAAAGTCTCTTGGGTTTTCTACAGTTCCGCTTTTGCAGTCGTTTTGCGTTCAAAAAGTTTTTATTTTAATTTGTTCTCCAAGCTCTTGAGAAGTCAGCCACTTTCCTACAACTCCCTTCACTCAGTGGCCCAGAAATGACTTTCTTGCAGCCACAACGTTGCTTCCCAGGTAGCTCATAACCAGAGGGCTTTTGCTGTTGTGCGTCTCAGCCTCCAAGCTCTTTGTAAGGGTTTCTTTCATTTTTGCTGTGTACAATTATTTCTCTGTTTTTGTGGGCTCTACTGCAAAGCAGGACTAGAGAGTGGGCACCTTCCTGGCGATGCTGGCACCCACCAGCTGGTGATTGCTCCCTGGCCAGAGGCACCTTTGGAGCTGGAAGTACCCACTGATTCCTGAGCTGTTTGCTCCACTCGGTGCTCAGCTGCTGATTGCCTGAGTATCTCCTCTGGGCCTGTTCCATTCTACCCCTTTTGATTAGCTTTACAGTGCTGCAGTTTCCAAATAAACGAATTTGGATCCCATAAACCTTTCATGCTGCAAGTTGCCCAGCCCAGCAGCCAGTACAGTGAGGCTGATCTGCAGGATTTGAATGGTTTCCTTCTCGAACAGCTCTGTTTCTGGGTTCATGTCTGTTCTTTGCATAATTACTGGTGACAGCTGTGTTTCTGAGCGTTGTACTCTGGTGCACGTCCCAGTGAGGCACCGAAAAGGAATGGCTGTAGGAAATGACACTTCTGCTACATTATATTGCATATCCAGCAGCAGCTTTGAGTGGGGTGCCTGAGCTTGCACCTTTATTTTCATCCTCCTGGAAAGGTTTTCCCTGTGTGTGTTGGCTACTGTTGCAGACCGTGCTTCTGGTTTTGTATAACTCCTTTGATATAGATAGATAATTTTATTTATTTTTTTATTTAGTGCACTACCAGAAGATCATTCACCGGGACATCAAGCCTTCCAACTTGCTCTTAGGAGATGATGGGCATGTCAAAATTGCCGATTTTGGAGTCAGCAATCAGTTTGAAGGGAACGATGCCCAGCTTTCCAGCACGGCAGGGACACCAGCCTTCATGGCACCAGAGGCCATTTCAGACACTGGCAAAAGTTTCAGTGGAAAGGTAAGTCTTTGCTCCCAGCTGGTGTCTCCTGGGACCCCCCAGGCATGGCACAAAGGGCAACACCACACCTGCATCCGTTGCACGTCACCCACTCAGAGACTGTGGTGCAAATGAGAGTGGTTGTTAAGGAAAACTGAAGCTCTAATTCCATGTTCAGTCCAGGCAAAATTCACGTTGGTTGTTCTGTGCAGCAAACAAGGTTTGTCGTGGACCCCTGCCGAAAGGGAAAGGAGGAAACTCTTGATTCTCTCCCGAAATAATCAAGAGGCAGAGGGGGTTGCTGCACACCGAGGTCATGAACCCTGAGAACGAGGAGCGGTGTGAAGGCTGTGGGGATAGGCTCTGGTGCGGGGGTTTTGCCTCAAAGGAGGCTTCTGAGGGCTCCTTTTTGAAGTTCAGCCCTGAAAGGTGTCATCTCCTGTAAGAAGGGGCTGCTTGCTGGTCGCTGAGCCCCACAGCAAAACCAAGGGCAACAGTGTCTGGCCCAGCACAGTCCTCCTCCCCCAGGCACCCTGCAGATGCCTTTAGGAGCCCAACCTCAGAGCGGCTCTGCACCGTACAACAGGAGATATTAAGTGCATGTGATTGATGTCCTGTGAGTCGGTGGGGAAACTGTCTCTGTGCTGCATCTTGTTTAGTGCCCGTGCGTGCTTTCTTTCAGGCGCTTGACGTCTGGGCCATGGGGATCACCCTGTACTGCTTTGTTTACGGGAAGGTAAGCTGGCTTTCGCTCACTGGAGCCCTGCGCGGCCGCATCTGCCCGCCTGGCTTTTGACTCATTCCTTTCCAAATAAAGGCAGATATTAGACACAAAGACCTACCTTCTGCAAGCTCCCCCTCTCCCAGATCACCCTGTGGATGGCAAGGAGGTGACGCTGTGATCTGTGGGCATGGTGGTTTCTAGAGTTGGCCCCTTACTCAGAGCAGTCGTTTGTGCTGCAAACCCAGAGCAGCGTCAGCAGCACCAACGGCGTTTTGTCAGGGAGTTATCTGTATCGCCTGTATTTAGTAACAGGCCAGACAAAGTGTGGAGAGAAGAATAAATTCAATCCCAAGCCACTGCAGCACGTTAGCAATCCAGATTACAGAAAGCTCTGCCTGCCAGAGCTGAGCTGGGCCAGATGGAGACCGCTTTCAGCAGAGCCAGCTCTTCAGAGCTGCCTTCTGCAAACTCTGTCTCCTGTAATGGCTTTTCCCTCTCCTGCCACCAGAAGCCCCTTGTCCCAACCGTGCTCTCTCCCAGGGCAGGCAGAACAGCAGGTACGTGCGGTCTGTGTGTGCAGGTACGTTACCTGAACCTCCTGTCCAAGCCCAGACCACCGCAGATCCCACCACAAAGGCATAAGGAGTCCAGCTCGGGGTAAGAAGTGGCTGGGGGAGATGGCGAAGGCTGAATTATCTCCATTGCTGGTCTGATATCGCTGAGCCGAGTCAGGGTGGAAAATATTCCCTGATCTGCATCCATAACGATGTCTCATTTGGGCCAAATCCTCAAGTGGAAGGGTATAACTTGATTTTATATTCTGATATAACCTCATGGTGATATTATTTCCCTCTGAGGAAAGAAAGAGGGAATATAAAGGCAAATGCAAGGATATGTTTGTTCCATGTGACTCTGTACAGTAAATATTGTACATTTTGTGCCTGTTTTGTATTCCATAATTTAATCTATCCAGCCAGGCAGGCCTGCCAGCAGCCCACAGCCCACTAAAACAAGTGCAGATGTTCATAGGCTGGGTGAACATGCTGCTCCTATGTCCCCTGTGGTATTCACCACAGCTCAGGTAGCTGCCTGCCCTGACAGGTAGGACAGGCCAGGAACTATATCGAAATGAATCCGGCAGGAAAAGTTGTGCTCCACAAAAATAGGTTTTGTATCCAAATATCTGAATTTAAAATGGAAACTCAAGTGTTTTAATAGCGATACCTAGTTCCAAATGATGCTTGTCGTAGAGACCTCAAAGTAGTGGTGCAAGCCAGCTGCTATCAGTGTCTCGATTTTGCAGGGGGGAGTGGAGCAAAGAAAAGGAAAATAAGTAGTTTGTGATCAACTGTTGGGCTGGATGAAGAGGGTATCCTGGTCCAGTTGTGTACTCCCCAGATCCCCCTGCCGTTCTTCTGCATTTATTTTTTTTAGCGAGGAACAAATCCACTTATTGTGTGCGTGTTATTTATTTCCGTCTCTGTGTAAAACTAAGAGAGTGCAAACAGACAGTTTGCTTCTGTTACGTGAACGACAAACGCCTGAGCAGTGCCAGGATCTCTGACAACTGGAAAATCTTTTGTTTGCTTTGCAGTGCCCTTTTATAGATGAATATATTCTGGGTCTTCATAACAGGATCAAGAACAAGCCTGTAGAGTTCCCAGAAGAGTAAGTAAACTTTACTCAGCTACTGTAAAATGAAGTTCAGTTTTCATGGTTGCTCGCTGTACGGCGTAAATGCCGGTGGGTCACCGCAGAGGGACGGGCGAGGGTGAGCGAGGTGCTTTGCTTTCCCCCGGCTCCTCCACGAGGGCTTTGTGCAGGTGTTGTCGAAGCGTTCCAGCTGCCTCTGCTGCTCCTGTGCCCATGCTGGGCACTGGAGGAAACGGCTCTTGAAATCTGTGGAAGCAAAGGGGTTTCGTTATGGGTCTAGGGAGTTCTGCCACGGCTGCTTGACCATGGAGATGTTGAAGGCATGGTTTGGTTGGGGTTTTGTGTTCAGTAGTCACTGAGATGATTCAGTGCATTGGTTTTCAAAAGCAACGAACTTCAGAAAAGCTTAGAGACCTCGGTCTCGGAGCACGTGCTGCTTCTGAGGGCTTGCCTTGGAGCCGGGGGAGGCGTCTGGTGGGAGGAGGCTCGTCCTGAGATGCACAACTGTGGCCCCAGAAGTGCTCTCCGCAGGGTGGGGGGACAGGCCAAGACCACTCAGGGGCTGTTTGAGCAGCGGGTTGCTCAGCATCAAGGCAGAGAGTGAGGAGTGTGTGTGATGGTGCCAGATGAGCCTGGCAGGGGGTGCTTACACTTGGGGTCTGCTCGGTCTCTGCCACCGGCCGCCGTGCCTTCCCCTTCATGCACTGGCCACTCCTCGGCGTCTCCTCCAGCTTCAGGCCTCTGACGACTTGCTCTTGGGGGTTAATTTGCTTGTGGTTACCATCAGATGATGTAGCCAATACTAGACTTTTTAGTTTTCCTTCCCAAATAGTCAGGCAAAGAGTTTTTGACTTTCTTGACCCAGCTGCTCATTCTAATAAAAACGTAGGGATGAAATGACTTGATTTGAAACGAGCATGAAGAAATTAAAACTCTCATGAAAGACACCCCTGGTATTAGAGAGGGAGGGAGGCTGTCAGGCAGCCCGCGACACAAGCGTGTGTCCACCATCTGTTCCATGATTTTAGTGTGAGGTCCTCACGGAACTTTTAGACACCTGCAGCGAAGGGCTGGGCCTCTGTCTTGGCAACCTCAGGCATCCTTCTGAGTCTGCAGAAAGCAAGGGGTGCTCAGGCTGTCCTATTTTAGACATCGGCTTGAGCCGAGCTCTCTCATGCCCCAGGCTCCCTGGGCTGCATTGGTGACCTCTCCACGGACCACGAAGCTGCAGGCAGCTCGTCTCTGCTCAGCCTGGTGGAGCCCACACCGAGGAGCGTGGAGCCCATCTCCCAAGGAGCTGTGGCCACGAGTTAGATGGCAAACACGGGCCTCGTGGGCATGGAGCAATCCGGGCAAGCCAGCCTCGTGCCCTTGGTCAGGTTTTACAGCTAACGAGGCTTCAGGCGCGGTCACGCCACATTGCTGGGTTCCCACCGGTTGCGCTGCGGTCAGGGCAGGGCTTTGTCTTGACAACACTGCAGCAAAAATTAAAAAAAAAAATAAAATAAAAAATTGTTTCGGTTTCCCTGGCAGTCTTCTCGCTGCTTGCTTGGGCCCTGGCAAACTGCCCATCCTCTCTCAGCCATCGTGTATTTGGGTTAGCAGTCAGCTTACAAGTGACTGTTCCCATCTGTGTCTGCAGTTAAGTTATTAACGTTTAATGGGCTAACTGGGCTGTGCTAAGATCCTTTTCTTCATTCAGACATTTCCTTCAGAGGTAATTCAGCTGCAAGATGATTTCTTCGGATTTCTCTGTGACCTGCTGTCCCAGTCTAAATAGAGCTGCACCCATCGTTAGGTTGTTGAATTACTGGGTGTTGATGGCTTCTAAACTACATTTATGTGTTAGATAAAGGCAGTCGCAGTGATGCACATAAAGCTGGAATTTGCTGGACTGGATCCACCTTGACCTCCCACAGAATTATCACCTCGCTACGGTTAGGATTATTTTGGTTTCAATTTATTTCACCATGGCTACAAAAGACACATTCCTGTGTGCAGACAGCCCATGGAAACTCATTGCCTGTTTCCTGACAACGTTTAGGACAGAGACGGAGCTGAATGTACCAGCATCACTGTCCTTTCCCTTCTCTTAGAGACGCTGGGATAAATATTTATCGCTCTGGAGTGCTCATTCATGTCAGTGAGTCCTTGGCATGACACAAGGTAAATGGAGTTAGATCACACCCTGACGGTCCTGGCATGGCTAAAAAGCAAGCTGGAGAAGTTTCAGTCCAGGAGTGTATTAAGAGAGTCAGAAGCTTCGTGTAGTCTCTCCTGGTGAAGAGCTGAAGTCCAGGACGACGATCTTTGACCTGCGGGCGTGCAGTACAACGATCTGCGGTGCTGGCAGCCCTCCCGACGGGGTGCTGAGCTTTGTGACGCTCGGTGTTTTCTTGAGAGCTGTTTCAGCACTGTGACTCTGAGAAATTCCAGAGAGCGCAGGCTCGTCAGATGAGAAATGCCATCGCGTACAGCACGCACCGCTGGCAGAAGGGAGAGAGGGGAAAACAGAGAGAGGGCACTGTGATCTGTCACCTGGCCATAGCCCACCTGATGCTTTCTGATCCTGTTACGCTAATCCTGCGTTCCGTAGAAATCGATCTCATGCCCAGAAGCATTAAGTGATTATATAGTTCTTATATTTTGCATTATGCTGTTGCCGCTTTGGTGCACAGATCTGATGGGAAATATTTTAAAAACTCTCATTTTTAAAAACTCTCTGGGAGGTGGGAAGTCTCCGAGGACTCATCCTGCCCTTGCCCAGACTTTAAACTCAACTTTCTGCCCCTTCCCACTGAACGAGCAGTGTTTGCTTGTGGTTCATTGTTAAACATCCCGCAACCAAAGCACACATGAAGTAGTCATAGATTATTAAACAGCAGCTCTGTTTCCATGGGTCTGTAATATCCCTCAGGGTAATGTGGTCTTCATTCAGGCTGGGAGGGGTTGGAGAGAAGGTGGGCACAGGACTTGGTCCTCATCTGTGCTTTTCAATCTGCAGCCCTGCTGGGGAGTGACATGTTGTGCTACTAAATCCCACCTCTGTGCAGAAACACAGCTCCTCAGAAGTCATTTGTGATGCAGACTTTCAGCTGCCTAACGCCGTTCCGTCGTACGCTGGCATTTTATTTCATAGCACCTGGGTTGTACAGGTCAAGTGTGTTTTAAAGATGTTGCCAGCGTCATTAGAGGTCTTTAAAGCCTTTGGATTAGAGGCACAGGACCAAGGGCTCCATGGGAATAGGGTGACTTCTGGGTTCAGCAACTCCAGCATTTAGATCTTGGAAGTACTGTTAAAAAATTCGATGTATTTCTCTTAATCTCATCTGTTTGCTCCCTCTTTGTGTTACGCCAAGGCTGAGCTATACGTGTAGGAAATACAGAGTTACCGAAGTGTCTGCCATCAGCGTTCGTGGAAGCAATTTAATTAACAAGACCTACAAGCTTAGCTGAGACCTCAAGTGTCAGATGGGGATGTTTCTTCCAGCTCAGGATGCAGATTTGGCAAAACAAGTTATGCCTTTCTTGTATCATAGAGCCCAGTTCCAGTTCTGCTCTCAATAACGCTTCGTTGTCCCAGGATCTGTCCTCTGAAATTCCTCTATAATGTGATCCCTTCAAAAATGTCCTTAGAGCCATTCACCCCATCCCTCCTCCTGCATTTCGAGGGCGTTTGGGGCTGGGTTAGTGGGCAGAACGGGATCCCCAAACCCCGTAGCAGTGACCATGATGCCTGAGAAGCAACCAAAGCAATTAGACCTTCCTTTCTTAAGTTTGTGGGGAAAATATTTTCTCAGCGGAGGAGTTTCTCTACCAAGTAACCGCAGGGAGGACCGTGCATGCCTTGAGCACTCACAGTTCCCTTGTTAACTCTGTACTGTTTTCTGTACTCAGAGCACAGAGGAGTGAAGAGCTCAAGGAACTGATCCTACGCATGCTTGATAAAAATCCAGAAACAAGGATAACAGTCCCTGAAATTAAGGTAAATTAGGCATTGATGTTATAGTCTTTTGTCTCAGCTGATTTTGTTGATCCTGTGGTACCTTCTAATGAGGCAGAGCTGTTCCCGGTGTTTGTTTTGGGAGCTTTCTCTGGCACGCCGCCTTGGAAAGGGAGGGCGCTCATTTTGCAGCGTCTAACAGCTCTGTCGCTGCTGCTAGCTTGGGGAATATTGACAAAAGCTTTCTTGTTTACTTATTTAAATCAAAATTACTCAAAAGCTGGCTGATCCTCAGTGAATCCCTGGGAGAACCGTCCTTGTCATGGGGACTGCTAGCTGCAGAGCCCGTGCTGTCAGCGCTGGCCCCGTGTTGGAAGCACGTTCCTCCCAGTGCTTGCGTGGTCAGCGGCCTCAAGGCAGCACATTTGTTTCTGTCAGCTTTACTTGTGAGATGCTTGTTAACACAGAGATCGACTTGAACTACCAGAGCACACAGCTTGCCAGGGTTTGGCTTTGTTGTGTTTTTTCATGGGCTTTCTGTCCTCCTGTCACCCTTCACCGAGGCCTTGGACCTGGTGGACTCCCTCAAGATTTCCACAGAGGTCCATCAGCATCCTTTGCAAGGCACACGACTCTTCTTCGCTTTGTCTCAGGCCGACAGCAGCATGTTTGCTGCCAAAGCTGACCCAGGAGGCCACAGCCAGTGATGGTGGGAAGTCCTTTGAAGCTGTATTTAAGGGATTTTGCTTGGCCAGCCCTTGCAAGCGCTTCACGCAGAAGATGCTTGGTGTGCTTGAGGGCTTGTGTTCAATGCGAGAAGAGCATTGAAGAGCACCAGGCTGGGCTCTAAGCTCAGCCCAGGGCCTCGAACACTGTTTTCCTCACATTCACAGCCAAGGAAATCATCCCTTGGGGGGCAGCAGACAAAGGGCAGCTTTCCTCTGCTGTTCCCACAAGTAAGGTGATGGCCAAGCAGCTTCTTGGCAGAAGTGGCTGTGCAATGACTGCCACCATCCCAGGAGGCGTTGGCCAGAGGAATTCAACCTGGAGAGTACAGGAGAGCCTGACGCGTTGCAGCTTATGCAATCTGGATGAGGGGATGACGCGCTGCCTCTGTGTTCGTAGTCACCAGCGAACCCTGAGGAGCTTCTTTGCTCTAAAGTAACATATAGCATGGATCGGTGCTCCAGCCTGGGCTCCTTGCACAGTCTCACATTTCCAAGTGGCTCTTCCAGGTTTTCTCCTCCTCCCAGGGCTCCTTCCCTTTTTGTTTTCCCCTGTTTTCACACTCCCCTCCTCTTTCTCTTTCATCTTCCTTACTTGTAAGATAAAACGCTGCTGCCACTGCAGATGTTCTTCTGCAGGCAAGCATTAACTCGATGCCGCTTCTCATGTGTGATTGTTTGTCAGCCGATAAATCTCTGATGTCTACATTGAAGATAAACACGGCAAAAGCTTGAAGGAGGCGGTAAAATTATATTAAGGGGGTTAGGCTGGACAAATAGCTTAATGGCTCTGCCCAACTGGATTTGAAATTGCTGTTCCCCATCAAAATAAATCATATGAGGAGCTTTGAACATGTGGCTAGACACAGTCCTCTCCCTAGCTAAAATGTTTGCAAGCCCCAGGTAGGCTGTAGGGTTCGGTGTCGTGGTTCCACTTAAGGCTGGATGTGCTGTTGTGCCTTTGAAAAGAGTTATTATCAGCACAATTAATGATCTTTGGAAAATACTTAAGTGCTGTGAAGCAGCTCATTGTTACGCGCTTGGAGAACATTCAAGACACGTGCATCCAACCCACTGGAAGGGCAGTAGGCGGTGAGCACCTGTCCTATCTAAACTGCTTGTCCTAGAGGGCCTTTCTGGCTGCAGCACCGGAGGATGCTCTCCCTGATGGGCAAAATGTGCAGCCCTGGGTGTGGGTTGCAGAGACCCTCACCCCCTCCTGCCTTCAGCTCCCTTCCACAGCACTGACAGGGAGGGATGGTGGGAAACTGCCTTCTCTCTCCTTTGCGTGGGTGTGCGGAGGTTTGTGTGGTGCTCAGACAGTTATTTCCCTATTTCTGCAGGCAGGAGGCTGTTCAAGTAGCATGTGGCCTCACTATGCAGATCCAAATATTCTCTTTTAAGCATCTGAACCCCTTGTTTGTGCAGATGCGTAAATGACCTCGATTGTCACAGATCATGAGCTTGCGTAACCCTGGGTGAAACGTGTGCGTGTGAGAGGAAAAGATGAAAACTCTCTGGTTAACTCAGATTTTCAAAGTGTTCCAAACATAATTCAGAGGGTGCTGGGTTTCTCCAAGATGCCACCTGGCCAGGCTCCAGGCTGCAGCCATGCCCAAGGGAGCTGGTTGAAGCAAATTACTGGAAGTGGAAAATGAGTCCATACCCCCATAATCTGCCCCGTGCCCCTGTTTCCCTCTCATCACTGACATCCCAGCTCTCTGCTGCAGAAGGGAGAGCTACCGCTGTCTGTGTTCCCACCACACAGGTGCACCCCTGGCTGACAAAGGGCGGCGAGGAGCCCCTGCCACTGGAGGAGGAGCACTGCACTGTGGTGGAGGTGACGGAGGAGGAGGTGAAGAACTCGGTGAAGACGATTCCGAGTTTACCAGCTGTGGTACGTACAAACCGCAACCACATCCTCTGCATGGGGCAAGAGCGTGGTGCTCTGGGGAAGCTCTCAGCTGGGGAAGGTGGTTTGCAGAGGGTGCATGTGTGCTCCTGGCAGTGCCTGCCTGGGAGGGTGGCCCAGGACAGCTCTGGTCCCTCCTTCTCATGGACTTGGCCCACCAGGAGTGGCAGGCAGCGGTCAGCATCATCCTCTTTGCCTCTTGCCAGCAACGGTCTGCATCCAGACGCCTGACCTCACCGCCTTGACACTGCCTGGAAGTCACGTAGCTGCTCTGTGGGTTTTTCTAGCTTATGCTCTAGCTGTAACACTAAATGTCTGTTGAATTATTAAAGAAGCTGTTGTTAGACTCCTCTGAACTGGCTTCAAGCGGGTGATGTGTCAGCCCCGCTGTTCTCACTCATCTGTTTTCCTTCCTCGAAGATCCTAGTGAAGGCCATGCTGAGAAAACGCTCCTTTGGAAACCCGTTCGAGGTTCAGACCAGGCGAGAGGAGAGGTCCATGTCTGCTCCAGGGAACTTGCTGATGTACGTATGTACAGCTTTACCTGGCTCTGCTGCACCTGCAGAGTAAAGGTGTGTGGGGAGGGTGAAGGAAGCAGTTTGCAAACCTTTTCTGTAGCACTTAAGGACAAAACTCCCTTTTAAATCAAATACTGGAACTACCTCAATTCTTCTAGGGTTAAAATACAATGCGGTAAAGCAACCCAGGTATTCCTTTTATAGATCCAGTTCTCTCTGTAAGATGAGTTTGGTCTAAACATGTATAAAGTGCTAAACTTGGGTCTGTTTTTTAACCTGTTAGCTCATGGTACACTGTCATCAAAGATCCATTAGAGATCCGTGAACCAATCTAATAATTAGAGCCTAGTCTAGATATGTATTGGAGAGTTTAATTCTTCTCTCCTTCAGAAAAAGCACCCGACGAGCCATTTGCATGTTTTATAAGCTGGAAATGTGGTGTTGTGGTTTGTCTGTGTGTGGGGCCCAAGTCTGGGCAGGGACACCGTGGAGACGCAGGGCAGAGAACACGTGGACATTGCTCTTTCATTTGAGAAGGAATGCAGTATTCTACACACACCTGTGTGAAATAGTGGAACACATTGCAATGGAATATTTTAGAGATTGGCGATAAATGTCTATATTGGGATTAAAAAGGGAGAAGACTAATTATTGTTAGTTTTGTCAACCAATTTTAAACTGTCTGGATGTATAGGGCTGGGGGAGAATTCCTCTGTCCTTTACTTGGCTCTTACTTTTTCTCCCTCACGTTGGTTACCCATCCCTTTCAGAGCTGGGGTTCTGGGCTGTCAGTCCAGTAAGTATCAGCTGGACCAGTAGCCTGACCCAGCACGGCTATTTTCCTCTTCTTACCGTGCAGAATCTGTAAGGCTGCAGGTCCCAACAAAGCTGTGTTGTCCCAGAATGATCCTTTTCCACCCCAAATCCCAGTACCAGGCCTGGCACGCTGAGCCTCGCTGCACCTTTGCAGTGCAGAGAGAGGAGTGTGTGTGTGCGTCGCTCTCGCGTATGTGGGGATTGAAGCGCTCAGCTCAGTTAAAGATGCTGATCCTTTAGGGCTCGACTCTGTATCAGAGACTCTGCCTTTTGGTTCAGGACCGGTTAATATTAAACACAGTTTTAATGGTTAAACATTCCCCCAACGAGGGCTACCATGGGGTATATCTGACGGGCATGGCAGTCACGGCTCCTTTTTCGTTTGTCCTCATTTGTTTCCCTTGGCTATTTGCCTTCCAAATTAGTTATTGCTAATTTGACACGTTCCTGCCTGTATCTTCACTGTCATTCCTGGTCATTGTGTCGCTCTGAGGTGGGAGAACCTTTACTAAATTTGAAGAAAAATGTGTTGCATGTTTCCTGCTGTCCAGGATGGCTGATTCACAGCAGGGCAGGATTTCTTCTTTCTTCTTCCTCAGACTCTGCCCAAATTGCTATTTCAAGGTGGTCTGCTGTTGTAATGCCTGAGTCTGTTTCCAGAAGTGACCTGTTTCCTTCCACCTTCATTTGAGATGCTTGAAAGCTCATGTCGCTACGCAAATGGTGTGGAAGCTCCTTGACCCCAATACTACAGCTTTATTATCTGCTCAGAATAAGTGAAATTCACTTGATCTGATGTAGCTGAGAAGTTTCTGGTTACCCACGTTATCACTGTCTAATCCCTTTCAAAATCCTCTCAGGCCTTTTGGCTTTCTTCTCTTTTCTGAAGTTAACAGTCTTAATTCTTCACAGCTTATACAAAACTGGAGTCTTTCCCTGTCTCTGCTCGTTTCAGCCCCAGGTGTGGATTCAGTCTCCTCACCTGGCACTAGACTAAGAGGTTTTTGTAAACCGTGTATAAGATCCGCTGCTGTGCTGCTGTGTCCAGCGCCCTCGGTTTACAAGAACGTGTCAGATCAGGGACGGAGCTGTGGCTTTGCTGGCCTGGCCTCTGCCACCAGTGTAAGCACCTGGAGAGGTCAAAAAAAAAAAAGGGCAAATGGTCTTTGAATGTGCCAGTTCTCCACTGCACTAACCCCTGCGCTCAATTTCTCGGTCTCGTGCAAGTTTTGGCAGTAACAATTGACTTTATCCTAAATTAATTCATGCACAACTGGAGCTCCAAGAACCCACGTCAAAACCCTTCTGTTTGAAAGAAAGACGCTGGCAAAGTCTCTTCAGCAAAGTGTCATGTGTTAAACACAGCAGCAGGGACTTACTTTTTTTTTTTTTCCCCTTAAGGAATGTGGATTATTATTTCAAACGTTGGGCTGTTTGAATGCGATGTTTTAAATTTAAATACATTTGTTGAGTCTAATGACATTGATTTTAAGTGAACCGAGTCTAAATGGGCATGTTCATTGTTCAGTGAGTTATCTCTTGATTACAGTGTTATTTCCACAGGGCAAACAGAGCTAGACACTAAGCCCATCCAGTTCTTAATTCATAGTGCCTCGTTCTCTAGTAAAACCACCCTTAATACACATATAAAATATAATATTGGTGCAAATGTTATGAATAGCACTGTAGTAGTTAAAATAAGTTTTGAGTGAGCCTGGGTAACTATAAATTCCCAGGACCTAGCAGGAACAGAGAATATTGTTGAAGCGTAAAGGCTCGGCAGGGTTCCTGCGTGTCAGGCGCCGTTCCCACCCCTGTAGCTGGACAGGGCACCCCGAAAGTGGGACTTGCCAAAAGAGCAGGGCCCGTGGCCGTTGCCTCTCTCTGTCCCTGCTGCTGTGTGGTTGCCCACAAGGAGCTGAGAGGAGAAAAATAAAACAAGCCACAGATTCCCAAGCTCTCCAGCACAGAGCTTCTCCTCCCCCACGACAGCGTCTCTAGTGCGAGAAAGAAATTAGCTTTTGTAATATGGGATTTCCTTCTAGTTACAGGTAGAAAAAACCTTGTGTTTCTGCATAAGAAAAAGGAAAAGCGATTAGAAAACTCCAGTTTCAATTTAATTAGGATGCATGTGCAATTGCCAGAGCCCCGCTCGCTGCTGCTTCGAGCATCTTGCATCTGTGCCCGCACTGAGAATATATTTTTGCAGGAAATCCTCTGACAGCTGAGTCTGCTTTCTGGTATTTGATGCCTAATTGATGGTTCTTAAAATGGATCTGTCCTTTAAGCGTGCTCTTTGGGATTTGGAGAGGAGGAAATTAAATCATGCGGTTGAGTCTTTTTTTTTTTAATTTCTCCCTGCGTTACCTGTACACAGTGTGCTGGGCTCTGTTCTTGGAAATGCTTCCTGCAGAAGCGGCTTGCGCAGAATGGGAGCAGGAGGGCTTTCGTGTTTGCCACAGCCTTTGTTCCTTTAGACATCAGTCATTCAAAAGAGTTCTTAACGTATCCCTGGGAGGAGAGGGCAATTTTTCAGCCCTCCTTGGACCTGGAAGAAGCAAATCCTGTCCTGGCTGTTATTTAATGCTTTGTTTAATAGCAATGAGAAGTTAAAAATGCAGCTGTTAAAATAACAGGCACGTTCTCCAGGTAGAGGGGAACTAAAACGGAGATGCCCCCGTTTAGCAATTTGTGTTTCGCGGTGGTTGCCTCTCCCACAAGAGCACCCACACGCACCCAGAAGCCATCTGTCACCGCTGAGCTGCTTGGGGACTGGTTGGCACCAGACCCTTTCACGCAGGATGTGCCCAAAGATGCAGCGATTCTTTGAGCCTTGCAGGTCCTGCAGACCAGGGCCAGGCTCAAGCCTTAACGATGGCGGCAGAAGGAGCTGATCATTTCTAATTTTTCCAGTCGTGGGGTGTTTTTTAACCCCAGGTGTTTAGCCTCCACAGCTAAGTTCTGGGTTTCTGCTGACAGCGTTTGCTATGTACCTTCTGCCTGCTCTAGATTTCTTCTAATTAAGTCAGCCCTGGCTTCACCACATTTTATTACTCTCATTTATTGCAACCACTACCCATCAAATGAATTGCCGTGTTTTGACAGACCCAATTTACTTTCCCATTATGGCTGCTATTACTATTGATGAAATGTGGTTGTCAGCTCCTGCATGGGGGAATCGGGCTGTTTTTAGAAAGCCTACCCCCTTTCCAGCCTTCCCAAAACGAAAGCAAAATAGCAGTCGCTGCCCTTAGGGCCACACTGCCCATGTAGGCAGGGCAGGGAGGAGAGGGAGGTAAAAAAAATGGCTGAGTCAGGTTTCCAAGTGGAAAAAAAAAGCAGCCGAGAGGTATCTGCCTCGTGGAGAATTTGTGCTGAGAAAATCCTCGGTGTCGGTGCCATAGGGCTGCTCAAAAGCAGGCTGCAGAGATTCCCCCGAGGAGAGCCAGGTCTGCAGCATCATCTCCGACAAAGGAAAGAGCTGCAGGCTGGGTCTAAGTATGCCAGATGTTTCCACTGAAGGTCCTCCCGTGGTCTCTACTGGTGCTCGGTGTCTGTCTCTGCAGTCCCAGGAAGGTTTTGGGTAGGTGCCCCATAGATGCTTTCAGAACACAGTCAGACCCAGGTGACGGCCTTCTCCATTTTTGCTGCAGCGTGTCTCATGGGAAGAGCCATGCCCGCGGGGCAGGTAGGTATCCTCGTCCTCCCAAGGACCAAGGCACCAGCCGTGGCACAGAACTTTCCTCTGGCAAAGAACCACCATCGGCAGGACCCTCCCGTGGCTCTGCCTACGCTGTGCTTGGCCGCTCCATCGCACGCGGCGGCAATGCCACGGCTGTGATGGGGCACCAAAACCCCAGAGGTGCCAGGGTGCACAGCCCAGGAGAGCACAGCTGGGCAGCAGCCCTGTGCTGGGAGCCCGCTGGAGCCTTCAGCAGCAGTGCCAGTGCCACCAGTGCCTGGGGTTTGTACCAGTGCCACCAGTGCCTGTCCTCATCTGCCCTTCAGGCTGCAAGTCAACGTGACCAGTGCTCCATTCTCCATGCTCCATTCTCCATTTCACGCTGCTCGCCGGGCTCGTTACGTACAGAAATAACGAGCTCCTTTGCCTGCTGCCATCATCTTCATGATCACTTTCTTCCTTTGTCTCATTGTTTTGCTCGCAGGGACAGGCTCCTCTTAAACCCGTCGGTATATTTGCATCCATCTTTGAGGTAATTCCGTGTCTGTGTTTCCCCTGGGTGCTGTAGAAACACGTGTCCTCTCCTCAGCCTGTGTGATTTGTGTGGTAGCGAGAGCATTCGGCTCCATCCTTCCTTCCTGTAGGAGCAATTTTGCCGCAGTAATTCCGTGTGTGTGACACTAATGTTTATGTATGCTTTTTAAAATTATTATTATTTGGCATTTCAGCCTTCTTTGGGGAGGGCGGAGTGAAAAAGGCCAGTTGGGTTTTAGCAGAAACCGCTGCTACAGAATTTGGGAGAGGCTGAGCTCGGGTTTAATATTTAGTGGTTGTGGAAAAGAAATAGAGCTGGAGCCATCTCTGCTGCAGCGGCTCCCGCGCTGGAGGGGCAGGTTGTCTGCGTGCCGTAGGTCTCTGCTGTGGGGTGTTGTGGGTGCTACCTGGAGGTCTCTCCATTCAGCCTGGAGCAGTGACAGCTTCTGGTCACATCTCAGTCACGGGCTGTCTTCTGGCCGGCTGGAGGATGCGCCAGGGCGCAGTGCTGCCGTGCACGTGGCTGAGGCTCGGCCCCGGCTTTGCCAAAGTGGTCGGTTCAGCTCCGAGCCCATAGAGGATGCTCAGTTGGGGCCAGCAAAACGCTCCGTCAGCCCAAATGTCTCCACTCGTGCTTCCGAGTGATGCCCCGAGCAGCTCTGAGCCTGCCTCCCCGCTGGCAGAGGTGAGTTGTCCCGTCTCATCTCTGTCCCAGCCCATCGCAGCAAAGCTCAAGTGTTCTGCGTAGGAAGATGCTGAAAATTAAGAGCGGGGGAACAGGCTTGAAGGTGTCGTGGTATATGTACAACGCAAGTGGAGACTGCTGCCCTCCCGTGCCGACTGATTTTGGGGACCACTCATGGAAACT
>NW_009710935.1:8622-14613 GCF_000703405.1 Apaloderma vittatum | reverse complement strand
GGCTTTATTTTTTTTGCTTTCATTAAAAGAAAAAAAACTGATAAAAGCAATCTAGACCTCCCCAAATACAAACTAGATAATTAGGAAACCTTGCTGCTCGTCTGCAGGAGTTGATAGAAACCTCCTTGTGGTGCTGCAGCCAGGAGAAGGGAATTTGGGGAAGTAAAAAGTTCAATCTTCAGGGCACAAAGATGGAGCAGGTGTATAGACGAGAGTTGTGCAGCACTGCAGCGCAACGAGCCGGGATATCTCTGAGCTGTTTACGTGGTACCAGCGCAACAGACTGGTTCCTTGCTGTTCCCTTGTAACATTCATGTTGTTGACCTGGGTTGCCTGTTTGGAAAAAAACACCCCCTGCTTTATTTCTTACATTGCTGACGTGCTGATAATCTCTTTTATTTCACTGCTGTTTGCGTAGAAAACAAGGGAGCAGAGAAGGAAGCCGGGACCCGGAGCTGCCCGACGTGTGCGAAGATGAAGCTACATCCTGAAGCTGCCCGGCTGGTCGCTCCTGTGCTGCTGCTGTCGTACCCATCGTGGTGTTGTCTAGCACACATCTGCCCTCATCACCAAGTCCAGGGCCTGTAAAGCAAAAAAAAAAAGGGAAAAAATAAAATAAACCAACAAAAAACACCAGAACGGACCAACCCAGAAAACCAGACAGGAGGACCCGAGCAGCGATAAGGAGAAGAGTGAGTCCTCGGGCAGCGCGGCTGGCAGAGGGCTGGCTCGGCCGCGTCCCTCGTGCGAGGGTCCACGTGCTCGCCGTGCGTGCCTTGCTCTCCACTTGTGCTTCACGCGTCGGCTTCGCAGTCGGGTGTCTTGGCTGATGAGTGTGGTTTTGTAACGCCGCGAACCAAACGTCGTCTTGCGGGTCGTTCGCCCCAGAGACTTTTTTTCCTTGCTTTTTTGCATTCTCTATATCAGGAAAAAAAAAAAAATACGTTGAAGCCAGGTTTTATCTCAGAGGGTAACTGTTTCTTTTATTTAATGCATGGGTAAAGCACTTCTGTGTATGAGGACGCAATCCTGCTCCCGTTGGAGTTGATGGCAAAATTTCTACGGGGATGAGATCTTGCTTTTGGAGTGATCGCTGTCACTCCCTATGCCTTTCTTTCTCTTTTTTTATTTCTCCTTCATTTATCCCTCAGTTTTGCACAGTGTGAGTCCCGCCAGCATCAAGGGCTTTAGTCAGGGTGGTGTGATATTCCCTGTAACGTGCAACGAGCATTTGAACGTTGTTGGGATCTGGAGCTCTGGGAGATGCTGTTACGTGGAAAGTCTCGGTGCACCGAGGACACCTGCGAACCAGGAGAGCTGGGGTTTGTTCTCCTTCGCCTGTGGAATTTGTTCTCAAAGCTGAGACGCAGCATATTTGGGAGTTATTTTACTGAAGGATGATTTCCTTCCCCATGCTTATCTCTTAGCAACTTTAAAATTAAGTACCTGATGCTTTTAAACTGGCCCAGGTGGGAAGGAGAGCTCCCTAGGATGGAATACGTTGGTGGAGGGCTTTTAGGCTAAGGAAAGCAACAGAACACAAATGAGATCAAAATCTTGATCTTTTGGGTGGTTTGTCTTTTTTTTTAAGGCTGTAATTTTTAATTTTATTTTAACAGTGTAATTTTTATGCACGTGCTGATGCTGCTATTTTATCCGTAGGTTGCTTCTAAACTTTGCGTTAGAAGCTTCATCTCTACAGTTTGACAACAGGTGAGAGATTGCACTTAGGAGGGCGAAGGCAGCTCTTTCGGTGGCTGTTAACTGTAGGCACTGTGTGTGTAACCAGGAATTTCGCTCTTGCACTCAAGAGAGTAAAAACCAGGGACATCAATCCGTCAAAAGATATGTCAGTATTTTCGCGTTGGCTTTACAGGGCCTGAGCCAATGGGATTGGATTCTTGTTTTATAGCACTTAAATAAAGGGCACTATTAAATTTAGTTCCTACATAATCATCCTACTGTCTTTTTTTTAGGTTAATCCAGAGGACTTGGGACTTTGTTCCCTAATTGTTTTGTGCCAGGCTATAGATGTACGAGGGTCGTTGGTAACAACTGGTGTGTTGGTGCTCCTGTTCTGGTTACCCCCGGCTAGTTTGGTGGTTCCCAATGTTTTCGTAGCTGGGCTTTGCTGCTGGTGCCTCTTGCTGCCTGTCCCCAGGCTGCCACCTCCCCTCGCTCCTCTTCGGCCACCCCATTGGGATGCCCCCGAGCAGTCGTCAGCCTGGGCTCTGCCCCACATCTCACCTCTAGGTATCGGCAAATCGGGAAATAACATTGCAGCTGATGTGTTTTATTATGATAGACCTTTAATTTTTAAAGCAGGCGAAGGCATTAGATCTTGTAAAGGTTGCTGCTCCGGGCTGGTACCATCCAGATGGTAGATCCCGCCCGCATTGGTGCGGCTGCCTTCGCCCGCACGGGGGCCCGAGGCTGCGCCAGCCGGGCGCTCAGCGTCCTCTGAGGGTTCGGCTCCGGCCACGCGCCAGGATGCGTCCCACGGGCTGGCACGCTCGAGCGCACGCCTGTACCCGGCTGCCTCGTAAGGAAGATTTAAGCACCCGGTGAAAGGGAATGTAAATGGAGGTGGGGACTTGGCGAGGCTGAGAGCGTGAGGGAAGCAGGAGGAGGGACTGGCCGGTCTCTGCATGAGGAGCGGGTGTTTCTGGGCTGTTCCTGGGGCAAACTGGTTTGTGGTGGGAGCAAAGTGTCTGTCCTGTGGTTTGCAGAAAAATGGGCTCTCTCCAACTGGTGTGCCCTGGGCTGGCGGTGGCAGAGCTCTGCTGCCACAGGACACCCCAGCCTGCGCAGGGGGGTGATCTCGGGACAAGGACACGTCTTAGCCCAGGGAGAAAAGGGACTCCAGGTAATCCTTATCCCTGTGGGACTTCTGAGGTCTTGATAGCACTTGGGTGGTGCTCAGAGCTCAGCGACTACAACCATAGTGTTATTTATTGTGTTTCTAATACATGCGAAGAGTAATTTGGGGATGGAAAGATGCTTTGCTAATCCAGTCAGTTGTTGGGTTATTCTAGTAATGCCTGAGGGGGTGGGGGCTAGCAGGGCAAGGCTGCAGGAAAGCCTCAATTAGTAAGATCAAACAGACCATCATTTACAAATTAACTCCGTGTCGTGTTCCTTTAGTGGTAGCTGGAGTGCTGCTTCAGTTTTTGAGAGGAATAGGGCGGGGGAAATTTTTTTTTTTTTATGAATATCCCAAAATCTAACTGGAAAATATTGCCCTGTTTGCAGAAGGAAATCCATCTGGAGCTGTTCCCACAGGTCCAGGGAGCAACCAGAATTGTACAGCTGGGCTTGTGTCCTGCCTTGCTACCCCAGCAAATCTGCCAGCCCTGTGGGTTTTCCCTTTATACCTCCAGAAAATGCATCGTGGACAGCAGCCTGAAAACTTGCGTGAAATGAAAAGGGCAGAAGCTGTGCTGGCGGCACGAGAAATGCTCCCATTTATTCAAAGGCTTGGTAGGACTCTGGCAAAAATAGGCTCTACTTCTCGCTTGGCTGAAACGAAATCCTTGCTCATTTATGTGCATGTTAGGGCAGCTCTGAGCCAAGCGAGTTCCGCTCTGAAGAAAGGAAGAGGCTAAAGAGATATTATTTAAAAATAAACATCTCTGGCAAGCCGGCCCTCTTAATCTGTTCAGGGAAGTCATTCTTCTTAGCTGCGTGGCCAAATATCAACCTCGCTTCACTGTGTGAAGGAGAGGATGGCGTTTGACTTCTCGGAGCTGGCGCAGGCATGCTCTGATGCTTTTGTATATGCTCTATAGTTTTCTCCTCCAAATCCTCACTTGCCTGTGGTGTTGCTGGAAAAGAGATACTAGGACACTCTGAAGTGCATGAGCTGAGCTCTGCGTCCCGGGGGAGCTCCTCTTTCCCCACCGCGTGGTGGCACGGTCGGCTCGGGGCAGCTCCGGCTGGATTTTCCAGCTTGGGGATGGGCCCGGACTGAGACACCTTGAAGGGAATTTCTCTTTTGGGGAAATCACGGGTCTTTTTGATCTCCAGGAGGTAGATTGTTTTGCTCAATAATAGCTCTAGGTCACAGGATCGCAGAATTGCTGAGGCTGGAAAAGACCTCTGAGGCCATCAAGTGCAGCCCATGGTCTTCACTTCGGGAGGCAGCGCTAAGTGAAAATCCCGGTTAGATCTCTCCCATCTGGCACGGAGGAACCCTTTGGGCAGGAATATGTCACTGTTAACATCGCACTGGCAAATAAATGAGGTTTTTAGCTCTTTAATGAGGTACTAGAGCGTGCGAATGGCTGTGTGAAGCCCCCCCCCAGCTGTCCCTGCTGCGGGCAGGGGTTCTCCCACTGGTGCGTCCCTGAGGAAGGGCAGCGTGGGCAGGCGCCGCGAAGCTGTGTGATTGAGCCCTGGAGCAGCAGCAGGTCCGTGGAGCCGGTGTGCGGAACAGAGAGGGTGTTTGTGGGCTCTGTGGGTGGGTGTTTCAGGGGTCTGTGCTGCTGGGGACAGAGGGAGGACCTGGGAGCTCTGGCTGCAGCGCCGTCTCTCCAGCCTGACCCGTGCAGAAGCCCGCACTGGGCAGAGAAACTCAATCCCCCGCTCGCGAGCGTGCTTAGGCTGTGCTGATTCTTTTTTTTTCAGTGCCTTGAGATGCAAGAAGCAAGCTGCACAGCAAAAGACTGCACTTTGCTGAGAGATCAAGTGCCACACATGTCTTTTACATGTTTTATCGGCATTCTGAGGGTGGGTAGGTCAGGTCTGTCCTTTGCTGGTCGCGGTGGCTGCAGTTTCATATCTTGTTTGTGTCCTGTCCGGGTCCAACATCTTCTGTCTGGGTGGTGGTGGTTCACTTTTTTCAGGTTGCAGGTTAGAGAAATCTTGTAGTTTCAGCACTGAAAGTGAAGGTTTGTGCTGCGGGAGGTTGGGCTGCAGGCTCGCAGGCGCTGCTGCCTGTCCCCACTGTGGAGACACTTTGATGGATTGGAGATGGAAAATGGGGCAGATTTGAGTTTCTTCTCCTTCCATGTCCTCTGGGATACACCATAGGGGAGATATCTGAGGATCTGGGGATCTCTGGTGAGCCCAGAGACTCCCGCCGCTGCTGTCCCCTTCAGCAGGTCTTCACCCTCCCGGCTACGTGCCAGAATTTGGTCCCCACGGGAAGCAAAGTGGTGCAAAACCTGCGTCGCTAACCCAGGCTGCGTCGTTCGGGGGTCCTGGGGAGAGCGGTTTGACAAATGCGGCCCTGGAAAATATTTCTAGGGGATGAAACAGGGAGGGCAGGAGCTCAGGCAGTGTCAGGGCTGGTGGCAGGAAAACTGATTTTGTGTTTGGCCACATCGGAAGGGAGCCCGGTGGGGAGCGGCATCGCCGCTGCCTGCAGAATGAATTGTAGCTCGGTGCAACGACTCCCAGGGTGGGAGTTAATTCCTTATTTATCGCCAGGCTTTGCAGGGGAGAGCTGGTGGGAGGAATTTTATGTTCCTTCAGCAGTGTCCTGAGGCCATTGGCAGCGCTGCGGCAGGGGCTAAAAGGAGATTTTTCTTCATTCCTGTGGGGTGAGGCCACATTTGCTGTCTCCGGGTCGGTGCTTTCCCAGGGGCTTCGTTCCAGCCTCGCAGAGACCCAGCCTCTCTGGGGGGGCCCCAGCTACCCTCACTCGTGCTCAGAGCCCCTCATCCCTCACCGGCTGCAGCAAGAAACATCCCGTAGCTGGTGCTTTGGGCTTTCTTACCGCACCTTGGTGTGTGAGAAGCCGTTGTGTGACTGCACATCATCCTTCGATGGTGCAGCCAAGCGAGAGTTTCAGAACAAACGCAGCCAGGATTGTTGTCCTTGGGCAGACTGGCTGCGAGTTAAAAGGATCATTTATGGTCTTGGACACCTTGATCAGTGATTTCCAGGTGCAGAGCCCCCATCCTCAGTGTTTTGCTGGCTGCTCAGAAGTGTTCTGTGGCCACAGAGCATTGTCCTTTGGGCCGGGTGATCTCGCCTTTGGGTCGGATG
>NW_009710935.1:4518-8456 GCF_000703405.1 Apaloderma vittatum | reverse complement strand
GGGAGTTTTGTGTGTGTGAGCAACTTGGTTTGGGTACCACGCTTCTCTGCTTTACCGGGGCACGTTTGCAGAGCAAAGCAGAGCCCCCCAGCTCTGATCTGCTCTGATCAGATCCCTCCCAACCCCCCTTAACCTGGATTGTCCCATGATCCCGTTACTCTGAACGCAGGCTCCCGCAGGGCCAGGCAAGGCAAGGAACTCGAGAGCTCGTCGCTGCCTTTCACCTTCCCTCCCTGAAGGAAAGCCGCTGTGCTCAGAGTCGCTGCCAGCGGATGCCCAGGCCCTCAGGCAGTAACCACAAGCCGTCAGTCAAAGCGTTCCAAATAAGTAGTGTAAATTCGAGAAAAAAAAACATTGCAACTTTTGAGGGTATAACTTGGGTCCGCTGTGCCGTAATTTTGCTGCTGTTTCTGATTTATAAGCCTGTTCTGTTGGTATTTGAGTCTCTTGTCATACTTGATGTTAAATATATGTACTCTGCTCTAACTTAAGCATGATGTATATGCACACAGTACTGTAATGGCACGTGGCTGTTACACTGTAAATATGTACCATGAATAGAGAGGCTATTTTTTGCATGCTTTTGTACTCTAGAACTGAAGAGAAAATTACAATAAAGTCCATGGAAATGACACTCGGTGTAAGGGCAGTTCCTGGTGCAGCACTTGCTGCCGGCTCTCGTGTGCTCTCTGCTGTTCTCTGTGCCTTTGGCTCCGGCGAAGAGGAGCTTCCAGGGCTTCCACCGCTCCCCTCGGCCCTGCCTTTTCCCTGGGGGGCTTCTCCCCAAGCGAAGGGGCTCAGGGACCCATCGTGCTTCGCTGCCACGTCACCAGCTGTTACAGCATCTTGCTTGCGGCGCAACCTGTGAAGTTTTCTTGCCTTAATTGCTTCCCAAGAAAGGTGCAGGTTCCTGGGCTAGGGCTCACTTGGCATGGTTGTGGGAACCACGGCAAATCGTGCGGTGCTTCGGGGACCTTCATCTGTGTTGGGTGGACAGAGGCACCGCTCTCGTCTTGTGTTTATAATACAAAAAAACCCCATTAGATGCCTTCATTTAAAAAAAAAATAAATAAATCTCCTCACTTGTCATTAATGCTCAGCCCAGACAGACACACGATGGGCCCAACAACTGCTGGTGCTGAGCAGATCTGGTCATTTACAGATGTATAAATAGCCAGCACCCTCCGAGTCAAAGGACCCGAAGTACCTGTGGCAAACTGCCTTTAGAGTTTTGGCTGTTCACCGAGGTGTCCTGGGCTGTATTTGTTCCCCCGACACCTTCCCAAGCTGCCCAGGAGGAGCCGAGTGCCCTGACCACGAGGCTGCAGCCGGGCTGTGTGTCCCCTGAAGCAGCTCATGGCTGGGGGGGCGCAGTCCTCTGTCCCTTTGGTGAAGCAAACCAGGCTTGCCCTCACCTGCTCGTGTTCTGGCTTCACGCTCAGGGGACAGAAGTGGGGAGACAGAACCTTGCCAGCCAGGGGTGGTCTCACACCCAGGCTGGTGGTGACCAGACAGCAGAAGGAAATGGAAAACAAAGAAACTTGGACACACCGTGTACTGGTTTGTCCGGTAGAGCTGGGCTCTTCGCTGGCGTGTTGTCGGGAGGGGAGGCGCTGCGGGGTGAAAGCTCAGTTTTGCCGGACGACTCATGTTGTTTCTAGGTGGGTTTTGCCATTTTATCTGCTTTGGGAAAGACTCCAAGTGTGGGCGTAGCTTTGAAAATCCCGAACCTCCCTTTCCTCCCTCTCTGGAGAAAACAGGAGCCCCCTTTGTGTGCCTGAGCCCGTTGTGGTCTGCTGGGAAACTCGTCCCGTCACAGAAACGTCCCCGTCTGAGCCCACCCTTGCCTCTCCCCTGACAGCCGAAAGAGGATGACAATGACACGTGAGGGTGTTACAGCTTCATTTTCCCGTTCCGCTCGCAGCAGCAAACCACACGCCGAGGCGGCAGCTGGCGTTCCCCACCAACCCGCGCCGAGGCAAAAAACCTGCTATTGAGTTTTGCCAATGCGGAGCAAAAAAAGCAATTTGTGGCTCCGTTGTAGTGACGGCTATTGCAATTACCAGCCCCAATTAAAACTGAGAGGAGTTTTGCCTGGATTTTATAAGCCACGTAGCTCTGTTTCTCACCTGCGGGTGTTTCTTCCTAACAAGGCCAGTCTTGGCAGGTTTGTTAAGGGAATGACCGTCTCCAGGTCAGCAATGAGGCAGCTGCAAAGTCTCCTGAAATCGCAGCAGAAATGCCCGGGGCTCTGTGGCTGCGAGGGGCACGGGCTGACTCGGGGCTGGGAAGGAGGGGACAGGCTCCATCACCAGCTCCTGCGGGCTCAAGGCAGCCACTAAACATCACTTTAAACTTTTGCCCTGCTTATTTTTCCCCCGCCAGTTGGGTTTCTTAGCTTGCTTCTGGCACACCAGGGCCAAATCGGTGACCAAAGAGCTGCAGCGATCCCAACCGGCCCGAGCCTTGGCAGGTGAGAAGGTACTTTGGAGCTGTGGGCTGTCAAAGAAGCGGTTCATGCGCTAAGCTCAGAAAAACACGCCCAGCTGTGTGCCAGTGCCGCAGCGACGCGGCTGAGCCAGCCCCACGAAAGGAAGGAGAACTGCTCTGTAAGAGGGACCGGCGGAGGCTCGCGGGTGCAAACAAGGGCAGTGAGGACTCGTTCATGAGCAGACGCTTTCGCCGGGTTAAGGTGGTCACCCACTCCCATGCCAGGTGGGTTAACACCCCAGTGTTTTTTTGGGGAGTAAATAAAATACTGAAGTCACGCAGTTCCTTGTTCCCCAAGGATGCAGCGTCCTGGGCACACCCCGGTGGGTCCCGTTGGTGCCACCATCTGAGGCGTAGTCAGTGACGTGTCCCAAGCCAGTAAATGCCCCTGGCTGCCCTTGCCCAGTTCGGAAAAGTTTTTCTCTGTATTTCTGGTCATTTCAGGATCTCGCTGGGGACTCAGTCTGAGGTTTGATCCAGCCAGGTAAGTGCTCCCCGCCTTATTTTCTTTTAAATGGGCTGCATTTCAGAATGGATTTCTTGAGCTGTAAATGATAATTTAGCGCTCGTTATAACATTCATTAAGAGCTGCCTTCTGCTGCAGTGTTATTCCAAATACTAATTATTAGAAATTAAGGTGACAAGAGGTAATAATATTCTGAGGTGCATGAGTAGGAGTAATAACAGCCCGGGAGAGATAAGCAAGGCAAAGCAGCAGGAGAATTCCCTTTCAACGGGGAAGTGAGCGGCAATAAAATCCCCCAGGAGCAGGCGTACGGGAGGCATGGCTGCCTGGGCAGAGAGTTTGCGGAGAGGGGCTGGGCAGGGGAGCTGTCGGGGGGAAAGCGACAAAAATAATCCGAGAGGTCATGGGTGTGGGACCATCGGGTCCAAAGTGGCCAGTTTGGGGGCAGTGCTGCCTGGTGGGATCCATTCAGCAAAATGAGCTTGTCTTGACATTAGTTTGTTCGCTTAGTTTATTTTTTTTTTCTCTTTTCAGGCTGAAATTAAATTTTCTGATGATTTCCAACAAAGATGTTTCCGCTGGGTCCAGTATCAGACGCCAGCACGTGTCCTTCCACGGGGCAGGCGTGGGCGCTGGGTAAGCAGTTGTTTCCCGGGCTTTGGGCACAGTTCAGCTATCAACGGGTGGTGGTTCTCCAACTCCTTCGTTACAGCCGAGGTGGAGCAAAACCAACCTCTGAATCCCAGTTTGTGGTGCCGAGTTGGGCCCCGAGAGCCACGATTGTCACTGAAACCTTACGCAGCGTCGCTCGGATGGACACGGGGCAGGACAAATGGCCAGGAAAGCGCCCAAAGCCCTGCAGGGCTGTGTGAGGGACGTGGGTTTTTCCTGTCCCTGGTGAAGAAACAGCCCCAACCAGGAGTAAACCCGTCATAAATTTCATCCTTTCTTGGTGTCCTTACTGCTCCGCTCCACGCTGCAC
>NW_009710935.1:3463-4481 GCF_000703405.1 Apaloderma vittatum | reverse complement strand
CAGCAAAGTGTTTAAGCACGCTCCTTCTTTCCTGGGGTTCTATTAGGAAGGAAAAATAAGAAAAAAAATGTATGAAAGTGATCCCTTTGCTGCCAAACATTTCTGGATTTTTTTCTTTTCTTGAGTAGGAAAAAAACATTTACCGTGTTCTTTTCTAAAGCAGTTTCCAGGCAGGGCCAGCAAATACAGCCAGGAGCCATCAGCAAACAAGCCCTGACCGAGTTTCTTCGCTTGAGTAAATCAATGTTTTGCCACTAATGTGATCTAAATGCCCATTTTGTGTGCCCCGTTTATTTATTTATTTAGGGGAGGCAGCACCGGGGCAGCTCTCCATAAATCCCACCGAGGCACTCGCCGCTTTCGCTCCCATCCGCT
Organism: Apaloderma vittatum; assembly: GCF_000703405.1. Taxonomy (NCBI): domain Eukaryota; kingdom Metazoa; phylum Chordata; class Aves; order Trogoniformes; family Trogonidae; genus Apaloderma; species Apaloderma vittatum. The sequence continues at coordinate 4,106 of NW_009710935.1, read as the reverse complement.
TTTCCGGTGCGTGATGTGCGAATGCATGAGGAGAGCCCCGTCGCCAGCCGGGATCTGCTGTGCCCTCCCCTCTCCCTGCCCGTTTTTCCTCCCTCTCCCAATCTCTGTTCTTTTTTTCAGCAAGGGGTTTTTTTAATTGTGGTAATGGGATGGTGTTGCACGAGCATCTCCTTCAGCCCCGCTGCAGGGTGGGGACGGGGACAGCAGCCCCCCTGCAGCCACTGTTGGATCCCTGGCGAGGGAGGGAGCTTGAGATGAAGCAATTAAAATGCGTGCTTGCCACCAGCATTTCCTGCCTGTAATTAAAGCTTTTAATGAGGAGGCATATGGCAACCCCCCCCCCATCCTGGCCCCAGGCTGGCATTTTGCCAGGTGGGGTTTATTAACGGCTGCTAATTACGCTGGAACATATCATGAAGGAGGGCTGCGTCGCCTGGCCCCCAGCACTCGAACTGGCTCTGAATGCTACACAAAAAGTGCTTTATTTCTCTTTTTTTCCCCCTTGCATTGAAAGCTGAACCCCCCAGGTGTCTGCCAGCCGTTCGGCGGTCCCAGCTCCTTCTTCCGCTCCATCTTCTGTGTGTGGGGGCTGCAAATCCAGCTGCACCTGAGTTTTGCTGACAACCCAACGGTCTCGGTAGCC
>NW_009710935.1:2739-3356 GCF_000703405.1 Apaloderma vittatum | reverse complement strand
GCACTTGCGGGGCGGGGACCCAAGATGTGGCTACCGCTGCTCCGACATGCTGAGCCAGCCCGTGCGAGGGACAGGAGCCCGTGGAGACCAGGACGATACAGACGGAGAGATGGAGCCATTTGCTGACCGAGGAGTTTGGCCAAGCGTGGCGGCAGCTCCCCAGGGTGGTTGGTTGTTGCCCAAGGGCGGCGGCGGGTGCTGGCCAAAGGCATCTCCTGGGCTGGACCCCAGAGCATCAGGAAACCATCAATTTAAAAATATCTCAAATTGAGGGGAGCACACTTGACGAGACATCGTTTTTGGGAGCAGGTAGGAAAGGGCACAGTGGCAGGAGGGTGCGAGGCTGGCGTGGGCACGACCGGAGCCCAGCGCTCCCTGAACTCTCCGCACCAAGACAGCTTGAGTTCAACACCCAATTTACTTGTTTGAAGTATTTATCTATTTGATAACACAGGGGATCTTGTTTTTGCAGACAGAAATCATAGAATCATAGAACCATAGAACAATTCAGGTTAGAAAAGCCCCTTGGGGTCATCGAGTCCAACCACTGACCCTACACTACAAGGTCACCCCTAAACCATCTCACCCAACACCCCATCTAAACGACACTTGAACAC
>NW_009710935.1:0-2461 GCF_000703405.1 Apaloderma vittatum | reverse complement strand
CCCTTCACCAGCTTTGTTGCCCTCCTCTGCACTCGCTCCAACACCTCGAGATCTCTCCTGTACTGAGGTGCCCAAAACTGAACACAACACTCAAGGTGCGGCCTCCCAACACAAATGTCGTGCGACTACAACGTGCAGGCGAATCCCAGTACAACCACCATGCCCAGTGCTCCCTGCCTGCCCACCGCTCTGGCCGTGGAGCATGGGCTGGAGAAGCCCTTGGTGTTGTGCAGCCTGGCTGGGAGTGGAGAAGGTCAGAGCACAAATGGGTGAAAATAATTCCTCTTTCCAGGAAAATACAGTGTTGGGGTGTAAACTCTCTGTGTCCAGCTTTCAGCAAACCCGCGTGTGGTCTCGCACGGGCTGTGACGCCCAAGAACCACGGCTCCTGCTTGCTAAAGTGTAGAACAACTGATTTATCTGAGGAGACACCGGATAATTTTTAGCGAAGTTGTAGAGAGGGAGGAAAAACAAACCAACCTCTTCTGCGGGCGAAGCCGTGGGCCGGTCCCTGGGTGCCCTCTGCTGCTGCGCTGGCTCCTTTTGCTCACCGTTTTCACTGAAAATGGTTTTAGAGAAGGACTTGTAGCACTTTTTTGAATTTCATAGGGAAGCATTTTTGAAAAAAATAGCATTATCCCCTCTCGGAAAACAATTGTTCTTTCCTACGCCACAACCGTGGGTGTTACTGAAATACACTGGAACTCATGCTGAGATTTTTTTGTTACTCTTTGGGAAGGATTATATTTGGCAACACTCGTACCCGTGTTACTAAGTCGTTTTCTGAAGAACCAAGTTGATTTTTACCCAGTACCCTATTTTTTTCCTCCTCTGATCTCTAGCCTCCGCCAGGATTAACATTCACCAATGAAGTCTAGAGGCCATCAATATGGCAAGAGGTGCTTTGTGTATCTGAATATAAATATATAAGTTCAGGAGCAGCCACCGAGTCCCGCAGGTCTCCCGCCACACGTTCAAAAATACCAGTTTTACCCAGCTGATTCCATATGAAGTCTTTCAGAAAGAAAGAACTGCAAAGCGTATTTTATGATTTTAATGCTTTTTTTTTAATTGCAGTAACTTCCCAATTACTCACAAGTTTAATATCTTTCAAACATCTATGCTAGTAAAGTAGAAATTAGTATTGATAGTTTATTCTACACCCTTCCAGGAGTGAAAACCTCCTGAGGTCAGCGGAAAGAAGCGCAGAGACTGCGGTGGGTTTTGAATTGGGTGCAGACAGCAGAAGCTTACTTAGCGACCTGAAAGAACTCACGCACATCAGTCAGTCCCCACAACATTTTTCCAGGAAAATCTGATTAAACATGAATAAAGTGAACTTTGCTACTTAGTAGACAAAGGACGCTGGACAACAAAAATAAAACCAAACAAAAAAAAAATATATATATGAAGCAACCTAAGCTGAAGTAGGACAAGGTAATCGAGTTAGTCCTTTCCTCCAGGGGCTTCGGCACCTTCGGGGTGTGGAGAAGCACAATGTCCTTGCTTGAAGAAAACACGAGTTACTCCTTAGCAAACATACGTGGGGTGGTCAGTAACCCCGAAATTTCAGGGTTATGATAATCCTTAAAATAAATGAATGCTGTGTTGTGCTCAGAGGTAACGTTTGTAAGGTCAGGAAGGCACCTTCGCAGCCAAGATTTATTTCTGATCGCTGATGGTCAAAGTTTCATTTTACGGGTTTTTTTTTCTTGCCCTGCTCGCACTAGACAGATGCAAACTGACACAGTTTAACAGCTTTTAGTCTGGGTCCTGGCAGGATTAGAGGAGTAAGTGATTAAGGGAGATGCTTCCAGAAAGATAAACCCCCATCATCGTAAGCGAGCCGTCTAAATGGTTTTTGTTGCCTTTTCAAAATTTCCATCACACGAACTGGTCGTGCTTCTTTATTTTTTTGCTTTTCTCTTCAACGTCTTTCAGCACTTCTTGCAGCCTCTTCGCGTTCTGCGTCAAGAAAGCGAAACTTTCTTTGAAGCTGCTGGTGCCGTGCTCCCGACAGATGTTCTCCAGCCCATCGAACCACTGCACGATCTTCTCCAGCTCGGCCTGGACACCCTTCTTTTCCTCCAGTTCCGCCCGCAGCGCCTGCCCTGCCGCCACCTCAGCCCTGCACTGCTGCTGCAGCTGGTGGATCTCGTCCTGGAGCGCCTGGAACTGCTCTTGGCTGTAGGGGTGCTGCTCGTGGGCCTTGTCCTCGGGGAGCAGCACGTTCCTGGGGATGTTCAGCACCAGCTGCAGGAGCACTTCTTCCATCTTGCCGAAGAGCTGGTCAAAGTGCTCCTTCAGGAAGAGGAGGAATTTCTCCGTGCTCTTCCGGATTTGGAGGGGGCCGATTTTGGAGTCGGGAAAGCCGCTCAGCTTCTTCAGGATGACGCTCTCGACCACCAGCATCATCTCGAAGAGGTAATCCTGGAAGGCGATGTAGATGCGCAGCAGGCAC
>NW_009710934.1:0-244 GCF_000703405.1 Apaloderma vittatum | reverse complement strand
AGCTTGCCCAGGACTTTGTTCACACTGGGCCCGAAAGCCTCCAAAGATGGAGACGGCACCAGCTCTCTGGGAAGCTGTCTCCTTGCTCACTGGCCCTCGTCCTCACGGCCGGCGTCGCAGGGAAGAGCCTAACTCCTCTGATGACCTCCTGGAAGGTGTGGGAAGGCTCTTCTAGAGTCTTACCAAAGCCGCCTTTTTTCCTGATGGAACAGTTCCGGCTCAGCCTCCCGTGGTGAGAAAGATG
>NW_009710933.1:6284-16307 GCF_000703405.1 Apaloderma vittatum | reverse complement strand
CAAAGTCTCAGCCAGGCAGAGAGAATCGTCCTAGAGTTAGAGGCTGACCTACAGGGTCCGAAAATATAACGAAGTGCAGGTGGATGAATACACAGGCAGCAGGATCAGGGACTCTGAGCTATTCAAAGCACATGCAGACAAGCAGCAGTAAGGAAAACCTCCCACCCGCAGAGACGCAAGCTGGAAGGAGCCACCGCTGAAGCGGAGGAGCACAGGGAAGCGGTTGTCAAGGATGCAAAGTGCAAACTCCCCGAGCTGGAGGTATCCCTGCAGGATTATAGCATGCGTTGTGTTGGAAGGGACCTCTAAAGGACATCTAGTCCAACCTCCCTGCAGTGAGCAGGGACTTCTTTAACCAGATCAGGTTGCTCAGAGCCTCATCAAGCCGATTTGAACCATCTGGCTTAACTGAGCTAGCTCAAAACCCTTCAGGTTTTTTGGGGTCCATTCGACATCATATTCCCTTTTTTCCCTCCCAACATATTCAATATTTCCCTGTTGCATTGCAGAACCTGCAGCTTTATCCACCATCCCTCACTCCTTTTGGGTTAGGCTCCCTACAAGCTTGGCCTCCTGCAAGCCCTGTCCTGCAATTTCTGGCCAAAAGCTCTGTACGATTGCTTCATCAAAAGCAGAAAGCGTTTTCGAGGTTGACAACGTTTAGAGAACAGAGGGAGCCGGAACATCAAAAAACACAACTACAGTCTGGAGCAACGCAGTCCGATGCATGAGGACCGAGGGCAACCACAAGAGAAAACCAAGAAGATTGAGATCACAAGAGCTCCTCATGCCCCGTTCCCTTGAGGATGAGCCCTGGAGCTGAAGCGTTCAAGAGCTCCCAGACCCCTCCAAAGCTGGTAATTTTGGCTGCCCGCTGTAACCAGCCACTGAACAGGGAAAGGGAAGACAAGAAATGCAGTAAACAAAACCATTGACTTGAAACTTCCACCCTGCCCCTACGAAACACGCTGCCCTCCCACATGGCGACGCACGCACCAACGTGATCCCTGTTCTTCCAGGGACTTGGATGCACACGTGTGGGGACAATCGAGCCGGGAAGAGTCCCAGCCCAGATGCCGCAATGAGGGCACCTGCCCAACGTAGGAGGCGAAGGGCCACACCTGGCCCTGCCCCAAACCAGGGGGGAGCCCAGCCTTGAAGCTGAGGGATGAGGAGACACCAGTTTTCCAAGGATTTGGCCAATTAGAGTGTCTGTGAAAGCTACCGTGTTCCAAACATCGGTTTCAATTTCAACTCATCAGCAATTCCACTCAAATAAATTACCACGTTGGGAAAACACGTCTATCAGCAACCTGCAGAAGAATCACCTTGAGAAATGGATTTGGCCCCAAAGAAGTTTCCTTGGCGTTAAAAGACGTTGGTTTTTTAATAGCCAGGACCAACAAAGCATGGTCACTTACCGCTAACCTGCCTGCAAGACTTCATTCATTAATTCTCAGTAAATTCACATTTATTACTGATAGGTTTTATTAAATAGGAGGTTGAGTCACATTCTCCTTCAAAGCTCTTACATGCAAGCTGAGGTACCAGCAAAATGCAAAGATCTTCTTTGACAGAAAAGCATTTTACAGTTCCAAAGTCGCGGTTCCGCTTCACCCAACCTACAAAAAGGGGAACGTGCAATTTTCACCTGAAAACAAGTCACCAGCACAACCCCTCTAATTTTCGTTGCTATTACAAAAAAAACCCTGAAGTGACGCCTCTGACTTTACAACATTCTCCAAATCTTTATGGGACAAAGATGCTGCCGCCTTCTCTGTCACTACGCACAATATATGCTAAGCTGCTCACATTCTTTGCATCACAAACATTTTGTGGAAGTTTCGTTCAGCCTCGCCCCGTTTTTTGCACGAATAAAAGGAAGAAGGTGCACCGCTGAGGTCAGAGGCAACTGCACCCTGGAACCCGCTCCCTGCACGTCGCCTGCGCCAATCTCCCACCAGCAACCATGCCCTGCTGTTCCTACGGCATCAGCTCCGGCCACGCCATCAGGAGTTTTGGCTCTTCTCCTGTAGCTCTTCCCAGGAGTCGATGTCCTTTCAGCACAGCCTCATGTCACTGGCGTGGTGGCATGCGCTGCCATGGTTTGGGTCATTTCAGCAGCAGAAGCCTTGATGGTATGGCACGTTTCAGGCCCCCGACAGCTGTTGGGAGACCTCCTCGGGGACGTGGACCTGGCTTTGGTGCAGGTGGCACGGGGTTCGGCTACAAGGGCACTGGCTTTGGCTACAGGGCTGGTGGAGTCTCCAGGCCACGCACCATCACAACAGTCACCATCAACAAGCAACTGCTACAACCGCTCAGGCTGGAACTCGACCTCAGCGCGCACACGGTGAAATACCAAGAGAAGGAGCAGATCAAGACCCTCAACAACAAATTTGCTTCTTTCATTGACAAGGTGAGCTGAGAGCCCCTCCCCAGCTCCAGTTTGCAGGCACTGGAGGCCAAGGGAGGGGTCTAGCATGGAAAACGCACGGAATCGTTGCAAGACAACTTGTTTTAGGCATTGAGGGCAACTTGCACAAGGGTGCCAGTTGAGGACCAAGGTGTTTAGGAGCCACTGGGGAACCTTCAGTGTACAGGCACTATTGTTCTGATCTCTAGGCAGGGAGGGAACAAGCTGAAATCATTTTCATCAGCCTTCCAGTTCTCTTCCATTCCTCTCCACACAACCCCAATTTATTGCAAAATCTCTCCTCTCTAGAGGTCCTGAGGGTTTTTTCTGTGCATTTGCATGTGATGGCCCGGAACAAAAGCAAGCTGGATTAGGAAACACCGAGTTCACACGTACCAAGAGCATGAATAGATTTCACCACTGCTGCACAGACACTGCCTCTCGCGAGCTCTTCATCCTCACCTCATTCCCTATTTTGCTTTCTGGGATTCAGGTCCAACAGCTGGAACAGCAGAACAAGGTGCTGGAGACCAAGTGGAGTTTTCTGCAGGGTCAAAACCACTGCAAGAACATCGTCACGCCCAAGTTAGAGGCTTGTGTTGGTAACTTGAAGAAGCAGCTGGAAGTGCTGGGGTGCAACAGAGCTCGGTTAGAAACGGACCTGAAAGCAGCACAGCAGGTTTTGGAAACCAACAAGAAAAAGTAAGTAAAAATGAGAAAAATGAGAGTGCAGAGCTCACAATGTTGTTTGAGATTCTTGAACGGGCAGAGACCGTGAACTTCTCATGGTCGTAAATGGTTCTTAGAGAACTAGTAGGTGGATGGAGAGATCAACCAAAATCTCAGCATACAAAACCAGGTTCCAATTTACAGAGAGATGGAAGAAACGGAGGATGCCTCTCTTCCGGGTTCTCTTTCTGTCCTTCCTAATTCAAGGAATTAACACGTAGAAATGTTCAGCAGCTATTTGCTGTTGCAGAGCCGAAATGAAAAGTCCTGCTGCAAGCCTGCGGAGATGCAGAAACCTGCCTGAAAACACATTCGCTTTCCCACGGGCTAGGGAACAAGACCAAAGCAGCCCAAGACAATGTTTGGGGGAGGGAAAAAAAAAAAAAATTTGGAATGTTACTTCTTGAAAGAGGGCCTGCGGAAAACCCAAACAAAGATGTAATTGCTCTGAACTCCAACAAAATCTCCTGTTTTCCCACACAGGTACGAGGACGAGCGGAGCCAGCGGGCGAGCGCCGAGAGCGAGTTTATGGCCCTGAAGAAGGTGAGCAAGGGGCTGTCTGAATTCTCCTCTCCAGGTTGAGGTCTTTGGGGTGCACGCGGTGATTTTTTTCCCCAAAGCGGCGCACAAAACAAGCCTGAGCAGGAGCTGGTGCTTGGGTTTGCTTGAACTCAAAATCGGCAGCAACTGCGTCATCGGGAGCTGGTACCAGCACCAAGAGTCCCTCAGCCCAAGGGCAGCCCCAAGTCCGTTCTCGCTAACAAACTTCCTTCTTCTTTCCCCCACGCGTCTCCAGGATGCAGGCTGTGTTTTCTTAAACAAAGCAGAGCTGGAAGCCAAGGTGGAAAACCTGCAAGAAGAGGCTGAATTCCTGAGAATGTTCTACAAAGAGGTACGAAGCTCCAGCCGTCGTTCACATTTCCCAGCTGGATTTTGAAGCTGCTTGGTCACCACAAAGGGGGACCATGTCACACGGTGCAGGTGACACACCAGCTCGGGGCTGAGCAGGACCAGCCTCTCTCCAACCAGCCCAACCCTATGTCATCCCCAGGAAATCCACCAGCTCCAGGCCCAGATCTCGGATACTTTGGTGGTCATGCAGATGGGCAAGAGCCAAGATCTCAACTTGGGTGGCATCACTGCCAACGTCAAAGCTCAGTACGAGGACGTCGCCCGCAGGAGTCAGGCAGAAGCGCAAGCCTGGTATAAAAGCAAGGTGAGAAAACCTGGCAGGGGCGTGGTTTGGCTGCACTTTCTCTCTTCAGAAGATCTTTAACACCAGCAAAACACTCCCGCTCTCCTGATTTGCTCCAGTTTAACTCGGAGCATGTGTCTTTTGAGATATGCAGTGACGTCTTTTGGGCTTTTTCAGTTGGAGGAGCTGCGAGTCACTGCAGTCAGAAATGCTGACAGCCTGCGAAGGACAAAAACCAAGATCTCTGAGCTGACACGGACAGCTCAGAGACTGAACAGAGAAGTCAGAAGCACTAAGGACCAGGTGAGCACAGCCAGCTCTGGTTATTTCAGCAGGGCAGAGAGCGAATTGCTCTTCCTCTGAGCTCCCACAACTAAATTAAATGGTGTTGTAGCACCTTGCAAAGGGTGCTGGTGAGCTGGGGCTCTGCTGCTCCATCTAGAGCTGCCCAGCTCCGGCAGGACCTGAAGGGAGATGTGCTTACAGCATCCCAAACCCTGCGAGCAACGCGAGGGAGCACCAAAACTGCACATCCAGCTCTCTCCAACCCCTGCCAGAGGGAGCCACGTGTCCATCTCGGTGCTGGGCGGAATGGGCAGGCAGATTTTAAACCATCTCTTGATAACACATTAGGTTTGAAGAGAACAAGAGACAGCAAAGCTGACCGTGTCTTGCTCCTTGTAGCGCTGCAAGCTGGAAGCCGCCGTGGCCGACGCTGAGCAGTGCGGGGAAACGACCGTGAAAGATGCAAAGAACAAACTCTCAGAGCTGAAGCAAGCCCTGCATCAGGCCAAGGCAGACCTGACCCAGCAGCTCCATGAGTACCAGGAGCTCCTGAACATCAAGCTGGCCCTGGACATCGAGATTGTCACCTATAGGAAGCTGCTGGAGGGTGAGGAGAGCAGGTGAGTGCCAGAGCCCAGCAGGGCTGCACAAGCTGCTTTAGATGCATGTGTTGGAAGGAAAAACAACTGGATAAAGCTACTTCAGAGCTGCTTTGCTGCTTCTTGTGTAAGAAATCGTGCAACCAGCAGGACCAGGGAGGGGATTGTCCCCCTGAGTGTTGTGTCCAGTTTTGGGCACCTCGATCCAAGAGATCTCGAGGGGCTGGAGCGAGTGCAGAGGGGGGCGACGGGGCTGGGGAAGGGCCTGGAGGATAAATCTGATGACGAGCGACTGCAGGAGCTGGGGCTGTTTGGTTTGAAGCAGAGGAGGCTGAGGGGAGACCTCCTCACTCTCTGCAACTGCCTGAAAGGACGTGGGGGAGAGGCTGGGGCTGCTCTCACAGGTGACAGAACAAGAGGGAACGGCTTCAAACGGCAACAGGACAGGGTCAGACTGGAAATTAGGAAAAATTTGTTCCCAGCAAGAGCCGTCAGCCCTTGGCCTGTCCAGGGAGCGTGTGCAGTGCCCATCCGTGGGGGTGTTTAAAGGTTGTTGAGATGTGGGGTTGGGGGAGATGGTTTGGGGGGAGCTTTGCAGAGTAGGGCTCGTGGCTGGACTCGATGACCCCAAGAGGCTTTTCCAACCTGAACAATTCGATGACAATCAACCACAGTCCTGATGCAGAGCAATGCTTTCCACCAGTCCTAACAGATCTCCGCCAGTGCAAACCCATCCCAAACAAAGAGTCCCACAGGTTCCAAACAGCCAGACCCAGAGACAGACAAGGCCACATTTGAGGCTATCAGGCTTTGGATCTGAAGACACAATGATAACGTGCAGCCTTTTCCCGTTCTCTGCAGGCTCTGTGCAGAAGGCTGCTTCCCCACCAACACCCCTAAGTTGGAGCGTTCACCTTCTACCAAACCCAGCCATCTTTCACCTTTTCTCCAGCGAATTCCCTAAGCTGAAACTCGGCTTTGCTCTGCTCTTTGCAGCCGCTTGCCACTCGCGGGGAGGTCTCACCTACAGCCCAGAGCTCGGCTTTGCAAGCGGCCACACATCAGCCAACAGAAACTCTGTTATGTGCAGATACCAAAGGCACAGAGGTCTTTTCTGTGCTCAAGAGCCTTGCTATTTCTGCCAGGGAACCCAAAAGCAAGGGCTAAAATCCCCCTCATCTCTCTCATGACGCAGTTAAAACAAGATGCCTTTGGTGTAGTTTCCCAGGCTTTCCACTCCTGCAAATTCAAGGATGAAAGTGAAGTGGGAGGGAGGGCACCTTCCACCCAGGAGCATTTTCATTAGAGCTTTGCCCAGCCCAGTTGTCTTAGCAGCCCCTACCCTGGATCAGCCTAATTTCGCCAGTCAGCCTTATAGATTACACGTACACCCCTGGTATAAGACCTCATTTAAAATTGCCTGACTTGCCGTTTCCCGACACGTTGCATCCCTTTCATTGCTTATTTGCCCCAAAGGGCAGATTTCAAGGGTTGCTGCTCTGTGAAGGCTGTTTGCTTATGAACTTGCATCACTTGCTTCAAAACTGATCCTCTTTCTTTTTCTTCCAGGTTTTTAATGGTCTGGCTCACCCACTGGTGAGGGTCTGAGGGCCAGAGTCCACTGCCAGGTACGGAAAGGGCTGATCCAAATAAGTGCCTGGCCCTAAGACACAAAGCTCTTGTGATCTTATTCAAGGGATTCAAACCTCACCTTAAACACACAGGACCAGCACCAACTGCCTTTCCAGTCACGCAGTATCTAGACCCTGAACTGCTAGTTTAACCCTGTTTGAAGTAAAAGAGGACACAGCTTTATTTCTAACAACTATGTGTTCTGCCCGCGGCTTTTCTCCTAGTTTTAGTTTTGCATCTCCAATAAATCGACATAGAAACTGAGTTACCTTCATTCGACACCTTCATTTGGGGAAAGGAGGGTCAACTCTTGTCGCTGCTCCGCGATCTCAAATGCCAAAGCTTGCGAGGGTCTAAGCCAGGCGTGGATCAAGCCCTCCACCCGCCCAGACCTTTTTCTAACCCAGCCACTACACCTCAGCCGTCCCCCATAACCCCCATCACGTCTCTTCCCTAAGCCCATCAGCAGATGGGCCAGCTCTCCCCAGAGCACTGCTGAGGAAGAGGAGGCACAGCTTTCTTCTTCCTCACACCTGCAGCCAAGGAGCAGGACCCCCTCCACCCGGAGCCGGGTGTTTGCCAGGCAGCCAGCTGGGCACGGAGGTGATTCCCAGGTTAGATGTCTTCATTAGGAGAGGGTGGAGCCCCAGATGACTTCTCCCCCAGGAAAAACAAACAAACAAAACCACTTAGAGGGCACTGACTAAGCAGAGATGCTCTAGCAATTTGCATAAAACTAACTGAAACTTTTTATTCCTATCATGGATTGCTAAATCCCCTTAAAACTATCAGTGCTTGTCTCGGGTCGAGGAGGAAACTCCTCAAAGCCAGACACCAAGAGCTGCTGGATGGTTTTACAGCCCTTGTCCTTCCCTTCATCCCAGGACCAGACCAGGTCCCGCTCAGCTCGTCACAGCAATCCTCCCCACCTCAAGAAACTCAACTCCCAGCCCGCGATACGTACCCCTGCCAGGGCTGCTGCTCCCACGCACAAGCACCACATCCCACCATCCCCAGCAAGAAGCTGGAGAACCTCACTTCAGCTCCACATGTGGGGTGTTGCCCTTTATAACCTCATCAAGCCAATTAGGGCTTCCCATCAAGCTAATGAGGCATCCCAGGGGGAAACCTTCCGGGGGGTAGGAGTTGTCTTCCGTCCACTTTACCCCTCCCTGCCCAGTGGAGCTGGGGACTCAGCCCAGCCCACGCCGTTTAATTCCTTTCCAGCATAAGACAAAAATCTCAATCAACTTCAGAGCAGGGTCTTGGCAGTTACCAGAAAACTGATGGAACCTGAAAAGCACTGAAAGCAGCTCACAGGCGGCTCAGCCTGGTTTCCCCAGGTCACGTCTGTCTCCTTTCTCTGGAAATACCAAAATCTCTTCTATTGCAAAGGCGCTTCTGAAGCTGAGTTATTTCTCCTGAATCCAGCCTGCAGAAATCGCTCTCAGCAATCGGAGACTTCCAATATATCTGCTTTTACACCTTCTCGCCCCACGCTGCCCCAAAAGGAGCAGGAATAAGTTGTCCTCGTGCGGCGAGACCCAGAGACACCTCTCTGAGCTTTAAGCATCTGCAAGAGAGGCTGCTCGTCTTGGCTCAGCGGAGGAAGATGGTGCTCAGGGAGGGATCGGTCTCAGCCTCAGTCCTGATCAGGGGCTGGGCTGAAGCCCGAACAATCCCACTGCCCAAACGGGTAAAATTCGCACAGGAATGAAGGACTGCACAGGCAGCAAAGCCTCAGTCCTGCCGGTGACGCCAGCGGGGCAGCGCTCCAGGGGACACAGCTTGGAGCAGGCTCTGGAAACAGCAGGAAGGTTGGATGAGGTTGGGGGTTGAGCTGCTGAGCACCCAGGGCAGCCCACACGAGGAACTCAGGTGGGGCCGAAGAAGCATGCAACACACAGAAACTTTATTAACGGCCTCACGACGAGGGCCCGCACCACAAAGGCATAAAACTGTCAACCAGAGACACACTGCTAGGACACGGCTGAGCATGCAATACAACGATTTTGTGCAGTTTCTCCGAGTTATTTAACAATTCTTCTTACTGCAGTAATGACCTAACTATTTTCCCTGGCACGTTTCCATTGAAGATGCATTTTGGCAGGAGCAAGTAGTTACTGTAATGAGGCATCAACCAAACAGGCTTTTTCCCTGGCTGTGGTAAAGAGACCAGATATGCTTTGAAACACAGAGACACCCGAGGATGGGGAATGCTATCTCCCATTTTAGTGTGCTACGTATAAATTTAAGCAACTTCACACCACGGAAGCTTTGGGCTTCTTTTCAGGAGAGGGAACGGGTGGGGGAGCTTGTTGACGAGTTACTTCATTATAAAGAACCTGAATGTAAATCTGTCTGCATTGCCTTTGGTAAGAAACCGACTTTATTCAGAGGAGAATCGTTGAATTCCATTTCCAAAGAAAACAATAAGGAGAAACCCAAACCAGTTTCACCATTTTCTTCTTGATAGACTTCAAGAAAACAAACTCGGGCTGGACTCTTAACAAGGGTTGGCATTTTCTGAGGAGCCTAAGGGAATAAAGTTTTCCAAATCACGTTAAGGAGGAGATGATCTTCTGGTCTCTTTTGCAAAACCACAGCAGAAACGCAGGAATAGCTTGCCACTCAAATGGTTGCTTTACCCTTCGAAGGGTGAAATCCAGCCCTGAGCAGGGGGCACCAAGCACACGAGTAACAAAAGGGTGATCCCACCTGCTTCACGGGATAAATTTCACCCGACAGGCTTGGACCTGCTCGGTGGAACGGTTCCCACTGAGTTCAACAGGGCAGGATCAAGCCTGAGGCGTCACGTGGCAGGGTCAGGTACTCTGGTATGTCTTACACCAAATTCATTCATCACTGCAGAGATTTTGCAGCCAATTCATCCTATAAAAGGCAACGAGACGTTTCTTTCTACAGTTTCCCTCCTCCCACGGTAACGGGTACCGCTGGAATCTCCGTTCCTGTCGTTACTTCCTGAGGCTTCTCCTGCTGGACGAGGTGGTGGTGATGGTGTAGGACTTGGAGCTGCCCCCCGAGGAGAAGCCGAGCCCCCCGCTGCCCATGCCCGCTCCCAGGCTAAGGCCTCCTCCGGCTCCTCCTCCCAAAAATCCACTGGAACTGGCGTAGCCACCTCCACCGCTGGAGCTGACCACGGCTG
>NW_009710933.1:0-6253 GCF_000703405.1 Apaloderma vittatum | reverse complement strand
AAGCGAACACCACCACCAGGAAACCCGTAAGCCAGTCCAGCACCCTCGCAAAAAGGGCGATCTCCTATGATCTCCTGAGAAACACAGGGCCCGGGACACTAAAACCTTGTTACGTTTTGGCTCAGAGCATTTCTCCCCCGTGCTAAGCCAGGTGAGCGCGAGGGCTGAGCAGCCCACCCCTCTCTCCGGCGCTCAGGGCCCCCCCTGCGGCCTGGAGAACCCCGTGTCACGACCACATCCAGCTCATCTCTTGGCGCGCCAAAGAGGCTGCGGGCACGCGGTTCGGCAGTTATGACGGGCAGCTCAGTGGATAAAAGGCAGAGCCACTGATTCAGAGCCATGGACAACGTCTCTGAGACACCAGCATCTGCCCAACGTGTGGGCAAGAAGAGAACTCAACGCCTCCCAGGCGAGAACGACACCCTCTGACACCACCTTTGCACGAACTTCCAGTCCAGGCAATGAGTTTTCTCCTTAGTACGTACAAAAATAGGAGGGAAGACAGATCAATGTTCCCCCGAGTTACATCTCCCACCGATGAGTTAGTGCTAAAGTCTGCCATGGAGCCAACACCGCTGTCGACCTCTGTCTCTTTGGGGGGGTCTCCCATGTAAGAAGGGGGACCGGTTAGCTCAGTGGGTTGAGCGCGGCGCCGACAACAATGACAACACTGAGGTCACGGGTTCAGTTCCCGTTCGGTCCCCACGTGTTGCCTGGTTGAGAGGTGGCATCCCTGCCCATGACAGGGAGGTTGGATTAAATGATTTCTAAGGTCCCTTCCAGCCCGCGCCATTCTAGGATTCTATGATTCTAAGGGGGCTAACCGGGTTGCAGGAGCTGAGGTAGGACACTGTGAGGCTCCGGGACGCAGAGCTGGTCCCTACGTGCGTTTTTTACAAGCACACGGCTACGGCGTTAACTCTTATAAATTATAAAACCAACTCACAGATGTTGACGTTGCCAACTCCATCGCCAGCCAACCTGTCGGAGAAGAAAAACACAAAGACAAAAAGGAAGAGGCCGGGTTAGACTCCGCATTACTCAGTGTTCCCCCAGGGCCAGGGCTGAAGACAATGGCAGTGAGTTATTACCGCTGTTGTACATAATTCAGCCAAGATAAGTGTGCCATCCAGCGCTTTGTTCTAGCCCTACATTTGGGAGCCCTGTTATCACCTAGGGGGGCTGAAAGAGCACGGAAGTTCTGCCTTAATTCCACGGGGATTTAAAGCCGCTGGGAAACCTTCTGCTACAGCACCAAAAGTAGGAGGGAAAACCAATCTTTTTTCTTCTTCTTCACCCACTTTCACCAAAAGTGTCAAACTTTCCCCAGAACTTGCCAGTTTGGCTCTTAAGCCAAAGCATTTTCAGGACCAACTATCGGTTTACAACGCAAGGTTTTCTCTTCTCTATTTCCTTGCAGAAATTGGAGTGAGGCCCTCAAAATGCCCCTAAGTGAAGGGACCCCTCCTCACGGAGAACCCCAGGTTGCCCCCACCTGCTCTCCTCGCCCTCCAGCAGCTTCCTGTAGGTCGCGATCTCGATGTCCAGGGCCAGCTTGACGTTCATCAGCTCCTGGTACTCGCGGAGCTGCCGGGCCATGTCCTGCTTGGCCTTCTGCAGAGCAGCCTCCAGCTCCTCCAGCTTGGCCTTGGCATCTTTGACAGCCAACTCCCCGCGTTCCTCAGCCTCAGCGATGGCTGCCTCCAGCTTGGCACGCTGCAGGGACGAAGCAGGGTATGTCATGGGCATCTCATCACCCTGGTGGAGCACGCTACCGCCCATGGACTTGTGACATCTACTGGCCAGACCATCCCTGCGCGTCTGCAGAGCCCCAGTTAACTTGGATCTGCTCAACTTACATCCCCAGGAGCTGACAACTCCACGTTTTGGGGGGCACTGGATGGAGATCAGCCCGCAAGGGAAGCTCATCTCATCCCAAGATTTGTTCTTTTGAAAGCCAGACCCTACTCCTCTCCCCTGGTTATGTTTTAATTCAGGTGATCGTCGGCCCCTCAGCCCACCCACACCGCAGACAACAGCGCGACACGTAGGGTTAATGCAAGCTCAGGTTTTCTCTCTTGTTCTGCCGAAGAGCTTGTTCAGAGCCAGTTGGTCTCCAGCAAGCTTTGATGTGAGGCAAGCGTGGACTCGAGCAGGCCTGCAGTTACCAAACAACACAGACCTAGCCCAGAAGCATCACAACAAGCTGGCACGCTTAATGCACCCTCAGCTGTGCCCCCTGCACCTCCAAAAACTGCCCCGTGCTCGGCAGGAAGGGCTCACAATGAATATATGTGCTTTAGGCTCTCATTCATTATTCAAGGGAGCTGCACGGGGTCAGCTCTTTGCTTGGAAGTGTGCATTAAGCCTCCCTGCCCTGAAACCAAATAAATACAAATGGATGAATCATGGATGGCTTATCTCCAGCTCTGTGCACCCTGGTTATTCACCTCCAGTTTGCAGCCCCTGGTCTGAGCCACTCACTGGCCTGGCTTTCACCAGCCGTTTGATAAAGTGATAACAGCTCCTGCAGAAAGCAAACAGAACTCCCAGGCAGCTGAAAAATTCTTTTATGTGCCCAAACATGGTGTTCCCTTCTGCAGAAAGGGAGTGGACAGTGATCCCAGAAGCAAGAAGGGTACGAGGAACGTGTGTGGCCAGGAGGGAGGCCAAAGACAGCTCTGCCCTTTGGAAGGGGCTTTGCGTCGCACCCGTTCCGCGACCTCTGGTGCAGCTGCCTCTCAGCTCACACAGCTTCTCCCTCCAGCAGAACTGGCTTCTTTTGAGGTGAGTGTTGCAGCCACCCCTAAGACGCTCGTCCAGATGCCGCATTACAGCCCAACCCCTGCCCACCCTGTTGCTGCTAAATCCTCACCTGAGCCTTCACACTTTCCATCTCCCCCTGCAGCCGCTGGATCATGCGGTTGATCTCCGAGATCTCGTTCTTGGTGTTGCGCAGGTCGTCGCCGTGTTTCCCAGCGGTGACCTGCAGCGCCTCGTACTGCGACAGAAAACGGTGGAAGAGAAAAGGATGGAGTCAGGCTGGCAGGGAAGGAGCTGGCTGAAACCAGGACACACGGGATACGTGTAGTAAGAAAAGCTGCAACTGCCTTTATCTCTCCCGTAACTCACCTTGCTCTGGTACCAGGACTCGGCCTCCGCCCGGCTCCGGTTGGCGATGTCCTCGTACTGCGCTTTGACCTCCGCGATGATGCTGTCCAGGTCCAGGTTTCGGCTGTTGTCCATGGACAGCACCACAGAGGTGTCGGAGATCTGGGCCTGCAGCTCTTGAAGTTCCTGCCAATGGCATTTAAAACAACACCGTTAATCGCTGACTTTTAAGGGGCCTCTCTTTTAGACCAATTAAAGAGAGAATCTGAGGAGAAAGGGAGGCAGATAATAAGAATTCAGTTAAAACAATTAATTAGAGGGAAACCAAGTGAATTAACCTTGCGAAGCACAAAGTTAACAACTACTAGCTCCATTTCTGCTTTTATCACCCATATTTTGGCAGCAAGATTAAGTTTACCCCACCCCTGAGATAAGAACCCAGCATGAAATGCTTGTCCAAGAAGCATCAGCTTCACAACAAAGCAAGGGTCAAATTCCAGCACCTCACCCAAGGATGCAAGTGTCCAGTTCAGTCAAGCTCTTATCTTGCAAATAATGCATAAGATAAAGGTGTCTGAGTCAAGGAGCTTTCTTTCTTTCTTTCTCTCACAGAGAACACTAACACACACCAGTACTGCAGCACTGGCTCCAAGATACTGGTTTTCCTTGTTTCCACACTAACAGCACTAAAAAAATACTGCACGTCCTGGCTACTCTTGCAGTAAATCCATCTCACATCCCAGACAAGGAGAAAGCCCTGTGACAATTCACAGTACGTGCACTTTACTCGCAGGCTTAGTCCTGCTTAGGCAAGGGAAGCCTCCATGTCTCCACCACCTTTCTCGCCTCTGGACACAGCATGTTAATTCTCCTGGGTCACCGTTCCCTGTTCCTCACCCGCTGGAGGTGCTGCACTGCAGCGGCCACAAGCAGCAGCCAGGACCTTACCGCTTCGTAGAGGGACCTCAGGAAGTTAATCTCGTCCGTCAGCGCATCCACCTTGGCCTCCAGCTCCACTTTGTTCATGTAGGCAGCATCCACATCCTATAAAACAATGATAATCCCTTGAGATTGCCGGAGCTTTGACGACCAAGTCCACCCCAGCCTTCAATAGCTTCAAAAGCAGCCACGAGCCCATCGAACCCCCCAAACTCCACGTCTGCCTGCCCAGCGACCCACCATGTCCTACAATTTAACGACCAGCGGTGGGCAGGATCCCCTATTTTCTGTGGGGTCCCCTGGACCCGTGTTTGCAAGCCCACTGTGGGTTTGGACAGTCAGAGGAAGCCTTAAGAAAGAGATTATAGACCATCTATGCTATCCATGGGATCCAGCACTCCTTCCTATAGAGACTTCCTATTTGAGACCTCACCTGGAGTTTTGCACCCAGTTCTGGGCTGCCCAGTTCAAGAGGGACAGGGAGAGAGTCCAAGGGAGGGCTACGAGGATGATTAAGGGCTTGGACCACCTGCCTTAGGAGGAAAGGCTGAGGGATCTGGGGCTTTTTAGTTTGGAGAGAGGAGAAGACTTGAGCGGGGATCTAACGAATGGGTATAAATATATGAGGGCTGGGCGTCAAGAAGGAAGGGACAAGCTCTTTTCACTTGTGCCCTGTGACAGGACAAGGGCCAATGGATTCAAGTGAGAGCAGAGGAAGTTCCACCTCAACATGAGGAGAAACTTGTTGGCTGTGCGGGTGCCGGAGCCCTGGCCCAGGCTGCCCAGAGAGGGTGTGGAGTCTCCTGCTCTGGAGACTTTCCAACCCGCCTGGACGCGTTCCTGTGGGGCTGCCCTGGGTGACCCTGCTCTGGCAGGGGGTGGCACTGGGTGAGCTCTAGAGGTCCCTTCCAACCCCAACATTCTGTGATTCTGTGACTCTTTAAGCAGAAATAAGAGCCCTAATTCTCCACCCGTGGGTCTCTGGGCACACTTCTAGCAAAGGGAGTGTAGGGGCAAAAGGGCTGCAAACACCTACGATCAGCCCCAGCTAACATCCACGGCACGCACCTTCTTGAGCACCACAAACTCGTTCTCTGCTGCCGTGCGCCTGTTGATTTCATCTTCGTATCTGCCAGGAAAAAAACACACCAAAACAAATCAGAAACGATCAGTAGGAAATTAGAGCCAGGGTAAAAGGGAAAAAAGGTCATGGTGAAGAATTACCCCAATTCCCTTCTCCCTCCCTCCAGTTCCCTCTTTGTGAACCACCTCAGCAAAGCCCAGGACTTCTCCGGGTAAGGCAGGCACAGGCAGGGGTTTGCTGCACCACTGCGGCGCGCGTTGTATTTGCCCAGGAGGAACCAGCCCCTTGCTACAGTTCCAGGGCACCGTTTGGGTTAATCGCTGCCTGAAAGCTGTGCTGGTCCGACCACTAACTGGAAAGCATCTCTCCCCCATGCTTCCCCACATTCGTCAAAATTCACTGTGCTTAAGAACATTTCTGCTCCTTATCCTCAGCCACGGACGGCTGCAGGATTGCGGTCTCCGTACTGAGGCTCTCAGCTTTCTCACTTCTCCCCTTGAGAGAGCAAATACGAGCGCGGAAGAGGTGCAGGCAGATTCAACAAATCCCTCTCTGCCGATCAAAGCACCGGCGAACGCTGCTTGCACCGTGCACTTCCTCATCACAGACTGTCAGAGAACGTTTCGCAGGTGTCAATCACACGCCACCACCCGGGTAAGAGCTGAGGATAATTATGTACGCTCTGCCCAAAGTGGTTACGCTTCAGAATCTAGTATCGGCTACAAGCCTGCCTCAGGTGTTCACCTTTGGATGTAATCACCTGGATCCTCCACAGATAAAGACCGTGACCCACTGACTTTATGGGAGGTCATACCACCCGCAAGCCTGGATCTCAGAGCCTGCCTCGCACCGTTCTGTGCGAGTCAACCCGCTGAAACAAAGGGCAAGAAGCTGCTACACGAATGCTGGAAGCCATCCAAGGGACGGAGCAGTAACCGCTTGGTCCCCTTCGGAATCGCTGTCGCCAAAGCGAGAACGCCGCTCTGTCTATTGACACAGATCAGGCGTGGCTGGCACTGTCATTTGCCTTCCAAAGCTTCTAACGGCCGGGTCCCTCCCCCTTCAGGTCTGTGATGGAAGTTTGCCCATCCCCACCGGCACAAATGGAGGGGGAGGTCA
>NW_009710932.1:114740-124970 GCF_000703405.1 Apaloderma vittatum | reverse complement strand
AAAAAAAAAAAAAGAGAGAGAATTGAGATCTGAAACACTTTCATGATAGAATTCTGATTTTATAC
Source organism: Apaloderma vittatum (assembly GCF_000703405.1). NCBI lineage: Eukaryota > Metazoa > Chordata > Aves > Trogoniformes > Trogonidae > Apaloderma > Apaloderma vittatum. Next base: position 124,905 of record NW_009710932.1, on the reverse strand, counting down.
ACAGACAGCATTTCTAGTGTTTCTGACTGGCATCATCAAGAAGTCATATTTCATAATTAAAGAAGGAGGAGATAGTTCTCTGTCTGATTAACATTTTAAAAATGACAACAGTTTGGCAAATATAAACATTTGCCAAGTCTAAGGGAAAGATATGAGTAAACAGAGGGCAGCTGAAGGGAATAAAGATAAAGGATAAATATTCTTAGCACAGAGTTTTCAAAGTTATCAAATAGATTATAATTTTTTACTTATGATAAACATGTCACATTTCCTCCTTTTTGCTTCTTTGACTGAATTTCCATCCCTGGAGATGTTCATAAAATGTGTGGACCATTTCCTGACGACCTGTTGTTGGACCTCAGGTGAGGCAATGGTATGCTACTTAAGTTTGTACTCAGTTATCTGGAAACTGAAGTGATATGTAAACATCATTAAATGGGCACTTCTAGCTGCTTGTGAGAGAAACCTTGTTAACCTGAGATAAAAGTGTAAATCTTATGTTCTGATAATGTAACTAATTGTCTTCTCTATTTATATAACATAAACATCTTTTCTGTCCATTAGGCAATTTCTTTTTTTCCCTGCTGTATATTTTGTTTACCAGAAACACATTAAAGTTAACTTCAAGAATTTGAATGTCCTGAATTTGCCGGAATTTTATATTTTTAAAAAAATTGGGTTTAAAAAAATGTTTTTAAATGTTTTTATTTATGTCCAGAATCAGTCCTTTTATTTCTATTTTTAGACATTCAATTAAGAAATTAATCTATGTTTTTTTAACTAAGGAGAACAAACCGTAGGATTGCAAATGATGAGTTTTGCTTGAAACAAAACCATAGGATTTTCATTCCAGTAGAAGATTTTATTTAAAAAATTATTTGAGATCTTTGTAAGACGACCTTTTCCTTTTCAAATTCAACAGTGAACTGCAAAATTGATTATTCACACAGCTCTATTTAACCTATTCTGATTTCATGAACGTTTTGGCTTTGGGGCAACTTCATATTTTTCTGATAAGTGAGGAAGCAAAAAATCGGTGGTATGGGGGAGATCTGCAAACTAGATGCCCTGCTTGAGTGTCCGTACACATAGAAAAATGAGATTATTTTGAATAGGAGCTATTTTCCAGCTTGTTTATGTCTGCATTGAATGCTCATAGAGAAAGCACATTTTTGGCACACACAAGCACCAAAGTGCTACTAGTTCATGACCCTGTTCATTCATTATTGAAAAGCATCACACCAAGCACCTGGGAAAAAAATAAAACTTAGCCTTATGTCCTGAAGTTAATCTAACTATTAAGGTATCAAAGAATTTGGCACTGAGTTAATAAATCATTCTAGTAAGCATTGTTATGAAGTAGGGTGCAGAAAGAAGCAAATAACCCCATGGTAATCAATCTGTCAAGGGCTGAAAAGAATTACTGTAAAATGGAATATGTTTTAACCGCTTCTCAGCTGTTTGACTGCTGAGCCATAAAAACACAAATCTTTTCTACGCACTGCAGACCAGATAGTGTCAGTATGTTTAACTTCAGGGCTGATTTTTTAGAACAGAACAAAAGCAGCACTGAAAGATATACTTATGGGCCAGATAAGCAAACTGAAAAACTGATGAATCTCCTCAATACTGTTGTAAGAAAGATGTGTTAGAAATACTTAAGATCAAAGATTGTTCTTCTCGGCTTAGAGTTAGTTGTCATTGCTGGAACAAGGAACAAAATATTTTCATCATAGCATTTCTAATAGAAGGCATAGCATTATCAAACTCCATATGTGAACGTAGAAAGCCGAGAAGGTTAATCACCAAATTATGCACAGGAGACATTCAAAACACACGATCTGCACACGTGTTCAACATGGATGGATGATGATGCTCCTATTTCCCTGTCCCGGGTGAGAATAAACCTTGTGCAAGGACTGACTTCATCATATAGACTTAATATTGATACTTGAAAGAGCTATCATCAAGGGTCATTGACCTGCTGTCTCTTTCAACTGCAAAGGCATTCCCCTGTTGAATTATGCATAGATATATTTATGTTCTATTTTAAATATCATTTAATATTTAACTTGTTGCTGTTCATTTTCACAGTTAACTACTTGGTCATCTGCTGCTTATTAGGCTTGCAGGTTTCAAGGCCATACAGCACAGCCTGGATTGACTTCCCTGTGAACTTCTTACCTTTGCTTATAGGAGCTTACTTTTCTAAATCTGAAAAAAAGATTAAATCATCTTCATACTTAAAAAAAAAAAAAAAGAGACTAATGTTCTATCTGCCAAGGACCCAACGGCACTCCTTTCCCTTGGAAGCGCAAATTAAAGAAATGAATTTAGTTTTCTTAGGTTATTTAAAACTTCAATCATTTGGATGTTTATTAGATGCAGGAAAGACATTGTGAATATTTATTTTTTATGTGTAGCGTTTTGTTAAGCAAGACGTTAAATCAGCCACACAAGTAGGAAAGGAAATAGAAAGTAAAAAAATACTATCAGTCCACAGTATATCTTCTAGTGGAAGTCTGTGGAGAAGAAAGAAATGTTTTGAGGTCTCACCTTCCTAGTACATCCTTCCTATAGATGAGGCAGAGAAGCAAATTTTCTGTCTGGAAAATAAAGCATCTATGTCTAGAATGCATAGTGGAGAGCTGGTTTAAGGTGAGCTGAGCACCATGACATACAGGCTGTCAGCCCAGGGTGTGCTATTCAGCTGTAGCCGAGGCTCAGATATCAGCCCTGGCCAAGAACCTCAGGAAATCATGACCTGTAGCATGATTGGCCCTACCCGCTACCAGTGCCTCCAGCCTGAGCGCACAAGGGGTTGTCTGTGCTGAGGGAGCTCTAGAAGTGGGCTGTGGCTACCTTGTGCAATGTGGATAATAGGCAAGTCTTGTCATGAGAGCAGATTTGCTCTCTCCTGGCTTCCCAAGTTACCCCAGAGGAGTGAAAAAGAGCCAGACCATTAATCCACTTACCCTTGCACCAGCCTGCAGAACTGGCTGGATGCACCGGAGGGATGGTGCAGCCTACGTGCACAAACCTGTGTGCTGGAGATCTGCATGAGGGATTGTGCCTCAGGGGTCCTGGTCCCTCCTTGGCTCCTCTGGAGCTTGTCTGGCTCCACACCACTCTTCAAGAGCCCTGGGCTCATCTGCCCACAGCAATTGCATGAGCCCCTGCCAAAATTTTTAGGATGCTCCAGGCCAAGACCAGCGACCTCCAACCCCCTCCCCCGTGCCATCTTCCCTCCTGCCAGGAGCCACAGAAGCCCAGAGTAGGGGGTGAGACGTGGGCTACAATACAAGGTAATGTGTTTAGACTAAACCTCAGCATTCCTCCAGCAAAACTCTTGGCCAAGCTGAAGCTAGCTGAACATGGGAAAACAGTTCAACACTCATATCATCAACTCTAAAACTGCAACAGGAATAAAAACAGTGAGTTGTTATCACTGCTATGAATAGCACAAATTGTGCGCTTTCAGAAAGATCCACACCCAAAAAAATTACTGACAGAGGCAAATAAGTAGTTCATCTGGCTGAAAATCTCTCATAAATGTACAATTTCTTGACTGTAACAAGTAAGTGCTCTGTTTATGTTTCAAAATGAGCAATACAGCAGCATATACACTTCTGCTAATGGACCTTCTTACTCTCTAAATTAATTACTCCAGAAAGCCTGTGAAATATAAAATACAAAATGTTTTGCCTTTTTTTTGTCTTAGTTGAAAATAATAATTATATTTGCAGAGAGTTTTTAATTAAAAAAAAATTAAACTCCTCTCATTTATCTTAGTAGTTTAATTAGCTATTATTCAAGTAGAAGGAGGTTTGTTATGTCACTTCCAAAACCAAAATAGGGTTATCAAATCACATCTGTCCAGTGACTTTTCTGCAATACTTTAGGAATATGATTTTGTGAAGTAGTTGTTGACGTTTTTCATCTCATTTGCCAAGTTGCAGATCCTAAGGCTGGGGAAAATTTTGGGGTTTTCTGTTCAGGTTCCTTGTCAGTTTTGTTTGTTTTGATTTTTTAAGATATGTTCAAGTTCAGGTAGGACTCCATGGAAGTATATTTACAATTCAAGTGAGTGGGCTATGGAGGTAGACAAGCTATATCTAAATAAGCTGAGCTGTGTGGAACTTTGAAGCGCTGTGCAGGTTCATGCTCCCAGGAGTCTCTGAGCAGGCTGATAGATTCACTCTTCATCCAAGTTCCCCAGCTGGGATATTAACTTGGGCAGGAAGCAGCCTCAGTATATTGATTTTAACACAACTGAATTGAGCAAATGAGGCCACTTAGGACTTTGTTTGCTATTTTTTGTTGCTATTCCTTTGTAAGTCCAGGACTTTCAGAAAAAGCTGAGGGGCAAACCCATCATACAAAACAACATTATGCCAGCAGGAGGAAAACGAGAAAATAAACCCATCAGGAAAGCCAAGGAGAAGATGATGAAGGAATCCTGTGGTCACTTGTGTCAATAGCTGTATTAATAACAGCCAAACAGGGTAGATTCCAGCCTTATATCAACATCAGACATTGCATGACAGAGTACAGTTATTTTCAGTAGACATCTAAGCATAAACTGTTATTGCATCTAATCTGATGGCTTGAAATTTCTGAAGTGCCAAGCAAATCCAATTCAGCTATCATTTAGTGGAAAGAAATGTACCATTTGCTCAGGAGTAAGTAAAGATATAGTCACAGGAAATTATAACAATAAAGGAGGAGAGAAACATGGTTTCATTTTCTAACTTATAGAACAGCCATTTCAGCACTGTTGTGTACTGAATCAGCTAAATACAAAATACCCAATAATATAAAATATGTGGGGTACTTCTAGATCTAAAAATAAAAATAAAAATAAAAATCAGGATATGGGAACTCTACAGAAATGCACAATTTGGTATGCGAGTTGCTTACCTGATTATCTATGCCAGATTTTTCACTAAGACACCAAAATTGGTTTGATTTCTTTTGATAAAAGTCTCCATTTCAGATCAGGACATCCCTGGTTCCCACCTTGGTTTAGGTTCACTCCATGCCCAACTGACTGCTTCTGTCACTCTCGGTGTCCCTTCATTTCTGGTGCTGTTTTAAGTGTTTGCAGACTATAATAGCTAGCAAGGAATTTGCTAAGAGGACCCTGAGCAGTGATTATCTACATCCTGAAAATATTCAGATGTTGTTGACAAGCTGAGCTGAGTCCTCCTGGGTATTAATTCTAGGACCTAAGTACGAAGCCATACACACCGAGGCCAAAGTGCAGTTTGGCATAGCCGAAGGAGATCCAGTCAGCCCTTTTTACCCATCGTCCACATTCCTAAATTGTACCTTCCTTCTGCCTGTCCAGATCATCTCAGCCAGTTAGCAGACCCTCTGTAAGTCAGTCCAGATCATTAACCTGATCGAAACCTAACCTCGTGCAAAATTAACCCAACTAAAGAAAGCCATGAGAAAAAAAAGAAAAGGTGGGGGGGGGAAGGAAAGAAAAAAAAAGCGGGAAGATGGTACACCAGTTTGGCTGCCGAAGAGAACTGGCTCTCCAAAGGTGTGAAGATTCTTCAAATCAAAATAAAATGACTGTAGCCCACAGGAGGAAAAAGAGTGGGATGAAAAGCCAGTAATATCTCTCCTTTTCAACAGAAATTGTTACTGTAGTTCACCTTCAGCATAAAATATTATCCTGGGTTTATAAAGACTGCTAAGGGTTTTGCAGGCTCATGGCCTAAGATCCACTTTTACTCTGCGTTAAAATAACTCAAATCAATCAAAACACCAATTTAATAAAAAGAAGAAAAGCTAAAAGGATGTGCAGGCAGACTTATTTCATACTCCTATTAAGTTAATGGAATTTAAATAATTAATGCTGGGATGTACAGAATATCATTTATCAATGACAGACTGTAACTTCCTTGGAAAAAAGTCTAAGAAGCTTCAAAAAAACAGGTCAATGGAAATCTATCTATCTCCCCCTTCCCACATTCTGCTTAAATGACCGTTTGCCACCAGAAGAAAGTTATCTCTGTTAATCAAAGCAATCTGCATCTCTGTCAGAGCACTAAGAGCATATATGAATTGCCGAAACCACAACACTCTGTAGTATGTTGATGGCAAAAGTCTAGGAGCTGTGCCGAGCTCACCACAGGGAGCAGCGTGAACTGGTGCGAATCCTGCCCGGTATTCGGTGAGTACACCTCCAAGAGCCACAGCAGTCGGTTACATGAACCACTAGAAAAGAAAAACCATTCTCTTTTACACTAATGGTTATCCACAAACCTTCAGGCTTTGGTTCAGTTCCACCACAGGTTGTCAGCAATAGGTCAAGGACAGAAAACACAATGAACTAGAACACCTCCTCGAACTGCCAAAATAATGTGTAACTCCACAGAACATGAATCAGCCAACTCTGACTTTTGCCTCAGTGGATGTGCTGCCAAACAGCTGGCAAAAAAGTAAAGACTTTTTTTATGGAAAGAAATTTCAAATCAGACCAAATCTCCCTCAAATTATTCGAATTGTTCATTTTTAAAAAGATGACTATCGATGCACTAAAACATCTTCTTGATCATTAGAAATTTAGTTTCTTTTCTTCCGTTGTTTCTTTTCTTTCTTTTATGTGCTTACCTACCATCACAAAAATGTGATGACTCATTCTGGTTGGTTAGATCTTACTTAGAGTGCCTGACTCATGGACTTTCTTTCAGTTGTACAAAGACAAACCTCTACTTTGGTAGCATGTCTCTAAGCACTTGCTTAATTTTACCCCTTAGATTTGACTCTCTTAGACCATACAATAAAATTAGCTTGCCTAAAGCGAGAGCAGTGTAAGCTCTAAAAAATTAAGTTGGTGTTATGCCTCCAAATTTTGGCATACATGCACTTCTGTGGGCAGGTTAGAACTTTTAAAACCTCATTTTAAGTTATTGAAAAACAGGATGCAACTACAGAAGCCAGAGAAGCTCCATGTGTTGGTTGGTGCAGTATGCACACCGTAAACACAACGGTAGCTACAAAGACAATTGTGGCTGTGAAGTGGCATTGATATGGCTTAGATGATGGCATGTTCTCAGCAGGGCTCCAAATTCTCTTGAGGTGCAATCAGGTTTAGTACTATGTATAAGGAATGTGTTTCATTAAAAACATTGTTTCTTTTGATCCTTTTCAGACTCACTTTTGACTCAGCAAGTGGAAACCGACAGGCAGCCATCTGTGCTGATTGTTTTGTCTTTCTCTGATTCTACTTCAAAATTCCCAGTTTGTGCTCCTCCACCCTCTCTTTTCTTTTTTTTTCCCCCACATTTCCTGACACTCAAACCTCAAGTCGCACCCAAACCAAAAATAATCATATTTTGAATGAGATCAAGCCACATGATCTCATTCCGAACGTGACCAAATGAGTGCAGCAGTTCCACCCCTCCTGGTGCTTGTGAGCAGTCCCCATTTCCCAGTGGCTCTGCTGAATGGCTGAATGGCAGTGAACTCACATGCTCAGAGGAGACTATTTGTCAATGTCTAAATCTTTGGCAAACATCTTGCTGTGCTTCTCAAAATATTTCTGGAGTTACAGGAGATCTCCAGACTATTGGATCATTTTTCTGTATTTGGAAACATCTGTGTTTAAGAAGCTTTCGTCACCTCCACCAGTATCTGTTCTACGAGCCGCTGGTTGATGCGTAATCAAAGCCTGGAAAGTTTATTATACTTTATTCCAAGCAAGGCCACTGCAGAGTGCATAGGACATCAGACATTAATATTACAGTGCATTACTTGGCAGACTAAATTTGAACAGTGCCAAATACATTTTAATAAGGCATAACATAGTATCTTAACTAGGTTTTATCATTAAATGCTTTCATAATCAATTACTATATATAATGTGGAAACTTAACAGTAGAGAAAGCATCGATCTTCTTTTCATCTGCAATTTACAACTCAGGGTTGACGAAGAGATATTAGCCATAATACTGCTTTCTTATGCTTATACTGTACAATGTATTTCATTACTGGTTACTAATAGCATGATGCAATGTCCATTCTAGTTTGGAGTTTTTTGATGCATTTCAGATTGTGTGGTGAAAAGGTCTGTCAAGAACCTCTTTTACATACAGTTTAAGGTACATCCCACTCCATAAAAGCTTGCTGTAAAATACAGTACATTTAAAGACAAGGTTTTTGATGGGGTTTTAGCTAAAAAGAATGACAAATTTAACAAGATTAATTGCTCTGGTAACATTTTGTATTCTTGTAAGTCAGAGATTCTTGACAGTTTTGGAAGCCCAAAATGTGCAGATTTTAGCAATCATGTCTGGTCATCCACCTGTTTCTCAGACGATATTCTTTTTATATGCCAGAAAAAAATATGTGCGTTTTACTTGATTTTTTAAAAGCATGTGTCAGTTGCACTACCATGCCTACACGTTCATTGCCAGTGGAATCAATTGTCATCTGAAAAGCTTTTCTGAAGGCAAGAGGATAGATTTTTGCCTGTGTCAGTATCATCTTTGTCTGAAGTGAAAGCAGCTCCCATACTCTGATGGTGAACAATAGAAAGGCGAGTTCTCACCCATAGGTATTTGTTACCCGACATTCCATCTGAAGTTTCTTCTGAAGCCAAAGATGATTAAAATCCTCATTTCATAATATGGAGGTTGAACAATCTGTCTTTAAGGGTATGAAAACCTATTTTTACTGTATTTGGCAAAGTTTATATTTTTATCTAAGTATAAATTTCTGTTTGTCGCTAAGAAAAACATTATTTTTTAGAATATCATTTCCTTTCTACTATATTTTGAGTCTTTTTAAGCTTCATGTCCCATATTAATGCAACATATATCTCTTACTGGTGTAAGCCTGGAGTTCTATTTTTTTCTTTATATGTCTTTTATTCTAACAGCATCGGAATTAACAATAATGCAGAAGAAGAAATGGAGAACAGTGTTATTCAAGAGGGATCCTTGTAATACTTATCTTTTATAAAGCTTGATTTAGATATAACAAAACATTTCAGGAATCACGTTCTAATCTCTAACCACTGCTAACTTTGCTAATCATTTTTAATGGAATGTCTCCTGCCTTACACACATATAAATGAAAACACAGTCAGACCTAAGTTCCTTCCTCTGGTATTGAAAGCACTGCCTGGATTAAGTGGGAATCACAAGTCATCACAGTTTACTATTAACAATTAGGACGTGTGTGGAGCTTTTCTTTTCATAGAATCACTTCAATTATCTGACACCAGCAGAAGGACTAACATCACCAAAAGACTTTGGTATCTGTGTCTGCCCAAAACCAAACACCCACAATTTTAATTTTTTCTACACAGATATTTGACCTATGAGACATTGCAACTCTACAGGCATCTCAGTGTGATTTTGAAAACCCTGCACAGACCTAGAATTGCAGATGTCCTGGTCAGCTATGCACAAAAGACGGACAGGGATTAGCACAGCATTTCACCTGCAAATCTGCAGTCAAGATATTCTCAAAGACTCCATACTCTTTAGAGCTGACAAAAAAATAAAGTCTAAGATTTAGTGTTTCAGTTACAGAGTAAGTTAGTGGCAATGATCCTTCTCAAGATGCAAAAGATATGAGTTCAGTCACCTTGCTTGCCTAGGGAGACTTCGAACTGGATTTCCTACCTTTGTGAATATAAAAGTAACCAAGATACAAAATACTTTGCAGAAAGGTGCTCTCAGCCCTCTTCTGTTCAAAGTCTTTAAATCTGCATGGAATAATCAAGTATGCACTGAGTCAAAGCAGAGCAGTATGTGATTATGGCTCCGATAGACTTTTGTGTGCTTGGGGAAGCTCTCTCAAGGCAGAGACCTGTTTTTCAGTCGTTATTTCAATTTATACTCAAGTATTCTAAGTTAAGATTTAATTGAAGACATTAGATCAGTGACCAACACTCAGAAAAATCTCATGCATCTTAACTAATAGGGTGTAGGTTAGTACTTACACTTTTGGTCAGTAAATATTTGGACATTACAGCTTCAAGAAGAGGGATGAAGAGAATCTATTTGATATACACACTCTTCCTCTTGATTTTAACAATTCTATAGAATGTGAATATGACAGGTTCAGGGAAGAAAGGAGGGAAGGAAGGAGGGAAGGAAGGAAGGAGGGAAGGAAGGAAGGAAGGAAGGAAGGAAGGAAGGAA
>NW_009710932.1:43005-114426 GCF_000703405.1 Apaloderma vittatum | reverse complement strand
AGGGAAGGGAAGGGAAGGGAAGGGAAGGACTATCCTGACTCTCATCCACCATTAATTTAGTGCAGACACCGCACAGTGCTAATGTATGCACATCGCTTGCGTACTCAGCTGACACTGTTTTGCTCTCGGTGGAGTGTACCTGCACAGGGAGCCCTGCTCTTTCTGATTCAAGCACCAGCACAAGTGGAATGGGCTCAGAGGTTTTAGCACCCACTAGTCAGACTTACCTTTAGGTGTCTACATCTCCTAAAGCAGGTTTTAAGCACACAAAGGAGAAAAAATAACAGAGAACATAAAAACAAGTCAGAGCTGTGGCTTTCATTGAATGATTGGGTCCCTAAGACACTCCCCCAAGTGCTCCTACACTTCTTGCACTTCATTATAGCTCTCATCCACAATTTTTGACTTGCTCTGTCTCAATACCTCAGCTTATTTTTGAGGTCTGATTTTCAGACCTTTGGGGTTTACATGAATGGTACCCATCCCCAATACAAACCTGAGAATTCAAACAGCTTCTTAGGAAAAGTTGAGGATAACCAATCTTACACATAATATTTTGGCAGTTGCCCTTCATTTACAATTAAATATTTCTCACAAAACTTTTAATACTAGAAAGAAATAAAAGAAACATACCATTGAAACTTCCTATCACTCTTAGACCTAACATAATTAAGCAAATTATTTCTAATACAGACTTACTACATAGCTTTCTCAATGGACAATCTGCTACACAAGAATTGGTTAAAACAGTCAAGTGACTAGTTGTATTCAGCTAATAAAAATGTTTTATACTAAGTTGATTTTTTACAATGTTACCAATTGGTTTTATTGTTTTAATTTGCTGTCTACGTGCCCTCAGTATCCTGGCACAATTACTCTCGACTCTATGGTTCAATTACTGTTTTTCTCTTGATGGGAAGCTAATCTGGATAATGTGGTTACTTGTCTGATGGCTTTTGAAGGCTTCTCAAAAATATTGTGGAAAGCTACTAAGCTGCTGATGTCTTGCAAGGCAGAAAAAGAAAAGAAGGGTATAAACAGCTACTATGGAACCTATTTAAGAATTCTATTGATGACTTCTCTCAAATCATTTTCCTCTGGTACTTCCTGAGGAGTAGCTTTCCGAAAATAAAACTTGATACTCGCTTATATACTTGAAATATATCTTTTTCATGGATACTTTACCCCTGAAAATTAGACATAATGAGGTCCTATTACATTTGTATAACTACTAAGGAATTAAATTTCAGTATGAAATAAAAAAAGGGGGAAAAATGAGGAGGAAATATATGTGTCAATGAAAAAAACCCACCGAATTGTACTTATTCAAGGCACCTAGACTCATTTTTCAACTATTGTCAATACCTTGGGCAAAGAATTCTTACTAAGTGTGGCACAAAACAAAGCCTACAGATGGAATTAACAAAATTAGGACAAACAGTACCACAAATCAAAATATCCAAGTGTTTGTGTGTATTTACATGTGCACTTATCTGGATATATCTTTATTCAAAATTCAAAATACATTGACCTGTCAAAGTTTTTAAAGAATCATTACGGAGGGTTGAATGCAATTTGTTATGTCATGTGCAGACCCAAAGCCTCTTTTTCAAAAGTATTGTCTTCCGGAATGTCAGTGTTTTGCCTGGTTATAAAAGTTTGCCTTCTGTCCAAGGAATGTCTGCTTAGCTTAATCATGCTTGAGTCTCTTGGAAAACAAACCAGAAAATTTCACATTAACATCGAAGTGCTTTATTCTGTTGTTTCTTCTCCTTCTTTTCTTTCCCACAAAGTACTTTCTCTGGTTTTGACGAAGGCAGCACCATGTACCAGAAATATTCAACTAGAATTGTTAGTACTCTCACGTAGTTATTTTCCTAGCATGTAAGTATCATGTTCCTAACAGGCAATAATTCTGTTCATCTGTGGCACTTCTAAGATGATTTGTGAAACTGATGTTTTGGAAGAGTTTTTAAAAGAAGTTTGGAAATCTTTAGACAAAAGACAGTACTACCTCTGCTGTCTGGATCCTGTCCCAACAGAGAAGAAATGACAGCCTAAAACACTTCAGTAATAGTTCCCAGTCTTATATTTCAGCAAGCTATGTATCTTCCTACTCTTTCATCCTCAAGCAGGGAAGTGATGTCCTTTTAGCAGCACATTTTTATGACATTCTCTTTAACCTAAAATTACTGCTTGATTCTGTTGCTTCACAATATCCTATAGCAGACTAACCAGTTTCCTCCTAAATTCTGTTCAATGCAAGTTCTGCATCTTGTAGAGTGTAGCAATTCCATATCAAACCAGCATGGTCTTGAGTTATATCAAAGGGTGAGGAAGAGGTCAAGAGGTCACGCACTCTCAGTGTAGCAACATCAGATTGACAAAATTAGTCTAAATACTGGGAATTACCCTGCCAGGAAGTGAAATACGTCTTTAAGATGTATTGACATCTATAATGAATGCATACATATAAGTATGACTTAGGACACCTCGGGTGACTTTCAAGAGGTTAAACCCAAGTCACTGGAAGCGTAGGAAAGTAAATATAATCCATTTCCAGAGTCCAAAGCAGCTAACCTAAATAGCAGATTATAGACTATCTGTTCTCTTGAATGTTTGTCATCTATTTTGAGAGATAGTAAAATAGATTGAACCTCTGGCTCTATAACCTATTCATGAAAGTGATACCAAGAGTTTTGCAGGTCCTCAACACAAGCTTGCATAGCAGCAAGGCTTCGGCCTTATTTACTTAGTCAAAATTTACATTTCTCTTACCAATGCATGTTCTTCAGGCTGCAAACTACAGAGTTCCAAAATCTGGGTGGGCCACCATGCTCGCTAGAACATCCCCATTGTGTTTGAGACTGGATTTCATTTAAGTTCTGTCTCTTCTGTCTTGCAAAGGATAATACATGTGGACATCTTATGTGAGATGAAAAAGGAGTATCCTATGAATTGGCTGAGAGAAAACTGTTCAAGACCAGAGTCAGAATAATCCTATTCAGGAATGCTTTCCTCACTTCTAGGACAATCTCAAGATCTGCCCATAAGGAAAGGAAAATTTGGTTTTATGCCATCTTTGTGCTAACCCATAATCAGATCTGCAAGGATGTGCTGGAGGTGGCTTCATCTGGTTTGGTTAAATCTGCATCCCATAAGGTCTGCTTCCTGCCACTGGTGCTTCCTTCCTTGAAAGTCGTTCATCGAAGCTCACTGAATGGTTTCTTCTGCCTCCACCAGCCTAGGCAACAGACTGCTGATGTCTCTACTTTTACCTTAGGTGGGAAGACAACATTTAATAGCTCCTTGTCTGTGTATCTAAACTTCCTCAACCATAAGAATCTGTCAATGTTCCTTTTAAAACATGATCCAGTCTGACAGTAGAAACTCCAGGTCAACATGTGCACATTTTCAGTGTGGATATAGGTAAAATATTTTGCAGTAGATAAATGTCTGTGAATAAAAGCATCATCTCAGTCTCATGTCAAAGACTGATTTCAGCTAAAAGTAGACAGACTTTCAAACTTATTAAACAAGAAGAAAAATATAGAGTGAATGCCAATATCACTTCACAATATGCTGTCTGCTACAGGTACAGGTGGTAACTTGACTGTGGTGGCTTACTAACTATCCAAGACTGAAGGCAGAACTTGGGATATGTGGTCTGAAGCAACTGTGATATGTATAGCTTCAAAAGACCATTTTAACAGCCAGAAATGCACAGATTTTGGTGGTTAGGACCTTTCGAAATACAAAAAAAAAAAAGTTACATGTCCACTGAACAGCACCTCCAGCCACATCAAGACACCAGAACCCACATGAAAGGGCCATGCACAGCCCAGGGCTGTCACAGGCAGCGACAACAGCATCAAAAGTAGTGTCTGGGTCTAAAGTGAAACCACAGGCAAATGAATACAGACAAAACTAGGGTTCAGTAAACGAAAATTTTCAAACATTCTACCCTACATATGGTCACTACCCTTATTGTTTTTTGTGTTTTTTTTTATTTTTTTACCTAATGTCTATTGGAAGTTTGGCAGTTTCACTTAAACTTGAGCACAGCTATATCATGATTCAGGAGGACACTACAGTGATTCAGCTCACAGGTAGGAAAGACATGTAAATGTTGAATAGAATTGGTCCTAATACCAAGGCCCTTCATTTTTAGCTTTCTGCAAGAAATATCTTCTCCATGTCTATTTGCACTAGCTATGTTGTCATACAGCTCATTGTTAAGCCTTTTCACCTTTCTGATACTGATGCTATTACCAGTCACCTTACCAGCAACCTGAGAGGCATTTTGTCAAATGTTCTGCCAAAGTCTGAACGGCAAGTCTGTACCCTTCTGTTATCAGCCAAGTCAGTGATTATCACTCCAAAAGAACAAAAGTATCTGAAACATCTAGCAAGATATATGTTCTTCCGGTGTTCACTCAATGTTTCTTTTCCCGCTGTACACTTACTGTGTTTCATCTGTGACAAGTGACCTGACTCACTATACCTGGATGTTTTCCTCCTGCTGAGTGTTCAAAGGCAGCTACAGTGGCCTCTGAGAAAGTTCTTGGGGAAGAAACGAGACATCAGACAATAAGAAACAGAGCAGGCAGTCTTCAGGGCCTTGGAGATAAAATGCTGTTTCTGGTTTTGCCACTGTCTGACCCTGGAATCTTATAGCCTCATAGAATCCTGCGATACTTTGAGTTGGAAGGGACTGTTAAAGGTCATCTAGTCCAACCCTCCTGCAGTAAGAAGGATCTTTAACAAGATTAGATTGCTCAGAGCCCTATCCAACCTGATCTTTAATGTTTCCAGGGAAGGGTCTTCTACCACCTCTCTGAGCAACCTCTTCCAGTTCCCCAGTCTCACCACTAACATTGTAAAAGATTTCTTCCTTATGTCTAATCTAAACCTACCCATAATCTAGTTTACCTAGCCTAATATCTAGTCTAAATCTCTTTTAGTTTAAAACCCTTAACCATTGTCCTACTGCAACAGGATTTGCTAAAAAATTTGTCACCACCTTTCTTATGATTCCCTTTTAAGTATTGAAAGACCATAAAAAGTCTCCCCAGAGCATTCTTTTCTCCAGGCTCTCTCAGCCTGTACTTATGGCCTCTGATCATTTATGTGGCCCGCCTCTGGACCCGCTCCAACAGGTCCAAGTCTTTCTTGAACTGAGTACTCCAGAGCTGGACACAGTACTGCAGTTAGGGTTTCACCAAAGCAGAGTAGAGGGGCAGAATCACCCACCTCGACCTGCTGGTTACACTTCTTTAGATGCACCCCAGGATAGAGTTGGCCTTCTCAGCTGTGAGTACACATTGCTCTCTCATAACCAGCTCTTCATTCACCAGTATTCCTATGTCTCCCTCCACAGGGCTGCTTTCTATCCCTTCATCCTCCAGCCTGTACTGTCGTGGAGGGTTGCCCCAACACATGTGCAGGACCTTGTAATTTGTCTTTTTGAAATGCATGATTTTCCCATGAGCCCACTCCTCAAGTTTGTCCAGGGCCCTCTGGATGTCATCCCATCCCTCAGACATTTTAACCACAGCATTTAACTTGGTGTCACCAGCAAAATTGCTGAGGGTGCACTCAATCCCACTGTCTATGTCATCTTGAAGACAGCTTATAGGATTGCAATTTTGTTTCCAATCTTCTATTACTTTTAATATTTCATTCCCTGGATCAAGGGTTGTCTTTTATTAGATATATGTAAACCACCTTTTGGAGCAGAATCTTAAGTGCAACTGGATATCTCTAAGTTATACATAATATACTATAAAGAACTAATGTTAGAAACAAAATGTAGATGGACACAGGGGAATAATCAGGTATAGTATGAAGTGTAGGTTAGATCATAGAAGAAGATGAAAGTAGAAAGCCGATATTTTGAGTGGTAAAGTTTGGGAGCTTAGGCCTTGCAAGTTGTACCTCTTCATACAAATATAAGCCCGTAAAATTTGTCCTCATTGTTCATAGCTAAGAAGTAGATCAAGGAAAATACTTTTTTGTGAAGATTTTCTTGGAATTTTCTGTACAAGCACAGTCTCAAGCAAACAATCTTTGCCCCAGCAGAGGGGGGATCAGACCCAAATCTCTGTGAAATAGCCTCCGATTTATTTATTTTTTATTATTTTTCTTCCTGAATGGCTCCCATACATCTGTAAAGATTGACCTAAACCCTCTGTTTTCCTTTATGACCAGGCACACTATTCTTTTCTGCTGTGTTCTGCTTTCCAACCATTTAAGTTCACACAGAAGAATTCTTTTTATTTTTATGGAGTAATTTGCTACACAGAGGCTGGTCTTTTCATTTTCAGATTTCTAATGTTTTCAAGTATCTAAAACAGGAGGGCTTTTTTTTCCACTTTATGGAAAAAAGCCACGCTGGCAGATTTCAGGGCTTAATTTCTTTATAACAATAGATTTAATAGAAAACACATTTTTATTGTAATAAAAAAATAAATAAAGGAAGCAATATGCATTTGAAAATTCTGCCAAACAAGGCAATGTTTGTTTATTCTTAACAAGAACATCTAATATATTTTTATGTTGGTGTAGACTTTTTATACGTATTACATTCAGATATACGTGTGAACGTATACACAATGACTGCAATTTAATTTGATTTAACTATAAAGGCCTCTGTATATAGACTGTGAGACTAGTAATAAGATTTATGTTGAGGAGTTCTCTACGCTATTATTCCTTTTCTGTTGTTCTTTGACTAATAATTGTGACAATTTTTTTTCTCTTGTTACTGAAGGTTGTCTTTTCCTTCTCACTAGAATACTATTCCTACCTTGTAGAATAACACTGGTGCTCTTCCTGTGGTCCCAAAACAATAGAAAGGGTTAGTGTCTTCCTCAAAGACCAAACAATTCAATTTTCTGAATAACCATTAATATGCAGTCATTAATTTTGTTGGAAACCAGCCTCCCATTGACTTACATAAAAGTTGGCCTTAAGAGAACAACAGACTTGAGGAATCTTTAGACTCAAGTTTCTTCAATGCTAGGCTTTCTTGCCAATGGGGTTACATAAATAGTTTGATCTCACCCAAATCAAAATGCATCCATTGACTTCACAGTTCCGTGGCTCAACACCTCTAGTGACTGTCTATCAGATAGGAATGTGATAGTGCTGAAAGTGAGAGATTTTCTTTAAAATTACTTATCACCTCTTTCAGTAATATGACAGAAATCTAATTAATTTGACAGATTAATAAATATTACAAATCTGCAGGAATCAATAGACCTGAAGGCCTTATTAGACCTGAAGGCTCAGTGCACTGGTAATAGGATGGAAGATTCACCACTGAATCAAATCCAACATTGTTCATTAGTGGTAGAATTTTCTTGCCATCTGACCTGGAGTTATCCAAAACTGGTAAACAGTCTTGAATCCCTTTTTCAGTTGCCCAGTAGACAAATATTGGATCTTGTCAGTATCGAGAGTGGCATCTATTGGTACATAAAAGTTACTGGAAGTACTTGTCAAAAGTGAGACAAAATGATAGCATCTCCTTAACTAAAAATATCTTCTGATTCCTTAATGCACCCAGTAGAGAATAATGTGAGAAGATGTCTCTGCCAGGAACAGTCATGTTTTTGGTCCTTGAAGGAACGGGAGAAAAACGTCCACCTAACTTCTTGTGTCCATCTAGTGGTTATTGTAAATAGGTCCTTTAGAGGTTGATTAACTCCACCTTAAAAAAAAAAGGTAAGTCTGGGTCCACATTATTTTTATTAGAACCACATTTTACAAGTTGATTGCCGGAAATTTTCTAACTTCCAGATTAAATTTTCTGATGACCTAGGCTGATGTATAAGCTAAATAGATGAATGTATACATACATTACAGTATAATATAAACCCATATGAACACTACAGAGCGATTGTCTTCCCTCTAAGATAATACTGCAGCAAACTCTGTAACTTTTCATCCTATTGCAAAGGAATACATTGCAGCGGGAGGTAAACTTGGTGGAAAATAACTTTCCTGTTCCAGGAAAGTTTTTGAAATTGCAAAATTCACATTCTACGCTGAGCCAAACCCAAGACCTTTCAATTTTTTTTGTATTTTTTCCATGGGAAAATAAGAAGAAAACATGATCGGAATAGCTGCAACTCCAGTAATTTAGGACCTTCCTCTGGGACTTGGAAAACCAGGTCCAAGTCTATGCTGTGAAGTAATCTGAATAGGAACTTGAATGTCATTCTCCCACATCCTGGGAGATGTGCACAACAGTCAGGTTACTCGTGGTTCTGGCTCAACCTCTTTTTGATCACAAATTCCACAGTAGACTCCAGAAAACCCTTTCTGTCTAAATGGCATGTACTTTTAACAGAAGGATTGGATATTGATGGACTGACACCTTTTAACAAGAAATCACTTTTCTGAAAAAAGTCAGTCTAAGTGAAGATAAGAGCTCTTAGATGTAATGAAAAATTATGTTCCTTACCACACTCAGTATTTAGTGTTTTGATGGCCCACTGTGCCAGAATAGCGGGGGTAGTCTTTGTGTTCTGATCATTTTACCAATTTGGGAAATTATTTCCCCCCCATCTAAGTTTAATCTTACATTTCAATTGGATACAGGATTATTCTTCATTTCATGACTTAAACTATAATGTGCTGTTGTTTTGTACTGTTAAACAGCTGCTTAGCTCTGTGAAAATAAGAACCATGTGTTCCACCCCAGAGGTGGCTGGCATTTCAGTGGTAAATGAATTCATCCTTGCTTTTTCAACTGTTTTTGGATTCAAGTGTTATGTAGATATAAGATATTTATTGTTTCATTTTTATTAAGCCTTGCTCCCAGCTAAGAGGACTAGAGCCAGAATCTGGAGAAAGGACCACCCCTTATGATCAATAATAGGTCAACATAGGATTCAAAGAATTACTCTATGGTAGGTAACTAAAAACATATTAGGGAAGAAAAGTATCTTCAGACATCTAAGCCTACCAGCAAGGACCATGGCAAATCTCTGCCTCTGGAAAACATGGTATCATTAATCATGAAAAGATAACCTTGAGATCTTTGATTCAGGTACTTGTAACTTTCAAGCCGTTCAGGCTTATATGTAAAAGGAAGTAATCATACTGATTACATTAGTCTTGTTCCCTTCCTTCAAATGAAAACATTTATAATTACTCCATGTAGCATTCCTCTGAAAAATAATTTGTCCTTCTCTTGTAAATTATCTCTATAGAAATCTTTTGAATCTCCATAGGAAGTCATCCTCAGGAAAGGAGCTTGGATCTTAAGAATTCTTTGTGTCACAAGTGTTACAAATAGCCTACGTTTCTGTGTTCCAATTGTATCTAGTTAAATTAGTGCCATTCGTAAACCAAATACTTTAAAAATTGTATAATTTTTCACTCAATGCACTGAAAATTTAATTAGATCTGTAGGCTTTGGCTAGACATAATAAACCTGTATCATTCTGAACCTATGGCAGAACCTCTTTCCAGATCGTGGTCCTGGGTTTCTGAAACCTGGAGAGGAAATAGAAGGAGCATCATAGAGTTAGACCTTGCCGTAATGGAACATAACAAAAACACACCTTTGCGTTTAAGAGCTGGAAAGCTCTGGTCAAAAGGTGTTGACTCCATAATGCAAAGTACTGATTGCAGTTTTCAAGTATGTTTTGGCCTGAACATAGAGCTTTCATCAACAACCAAGTTTACATAAAGAACTCTTCTTCGGGTGCAGATGTACTGGGAAGCTTCATCTTATGCTGGCGTGAGGTACGGCTCAAGACAGTAAGTTCCCTGGTAGAGAGATGCTTCATATGTGGTGAGTCTGGATGGCTGCAGGGCCAGCAACAAGTATTCAGGCCTAAAGCTCCTTCTAGTTGTGATAAAAAATCAGAATACGGTTTGATGAAGAAACTGTGTATGAATCTGAGAAGAAGAAGAGAACCAGAATAAAAAAAAATTCTACACTTTCTTCCTAGACAATTAGAACAAAACAGAATTTATGTACTGTTTTACAAAGTAAGGATAAAAATAAGTACATATGTGACTTTTCTTATCAATGACTATTCCTAAAAGATGTGTATTTCTAAATCTTTAAGTTCTACATGACTGACTACACTACACATGAAGCAAAAGTCTTTTTTATTTATAAAATGCATCTAACTAACTACATTAGTCAGTTCAATTGAAAACTCACAGAAGGGTGATGAAAAACACTTTGACTTTTCTTCGTCTTGGCCATCATCATACCAGTAATTTTCTGGACGCTTCCAGTCACATTTCAGTGAAATTCTTACTTTACAGTAACTTATGCTGATTTACTTCCATATGTATCTTAACTCCTAAAGATTACTGTTAAATTTAAGATTATCGTTAAATTTAAGATTATCTATATTTTCAATCTGTCATTTCTCTGGACTAATTAGAAAGAAGTAACCAAATGTGAACTGAATCAGAGTTATATCTTATCTTGGTAATCCTCAAACTGGATTCAGTGGCCCACAGGTTGTTCATAGGGTCACGGTAAATCCTAAGCAACTGACCTGCAAAATTGTGTTAAAATATATTTTCTATTTTTAATTGACAATGCTGAAAGTGCACAAAAAAAGCAAAGGACACTTTACCCAGAGACATTTCAGACCATTGACATATTTGTTAAAAGACAGAACGCCAAACCTGTAGTTTTGCATGGTGATCTCTGTACATGCGGCAGTATGTATATGCCGATCACAGGCAATGGTAAGCTGTACAAATGTATTAGGGCTTGTTCCATTTACAGCTATGCAGGCAGTATCATTAACTCAAGTGAATTTATATAGCTTTAAGTGGAGGCAGAATCTGTCCTAGATAATATTATTGAAATGCTTGGAAACATCTTCAAATGCTGTTATTTTTATTTTTATTTTTATGCGGTTCTCTGTTCCAGTTTCAAATCAAAAGTAGTAGTAGGGTGCAACTCTACTGACATCAATGGAATCACAACTACTTACATTGGGTCTGAATTTATCCCTGTGCATCTATATTCATCTAGACTTTCTCCCCTGCAGAGAGGAAGAGGGAACTAAAATGTGACAGATATTTGTCATCTTTCCTAATGCACTACTGGAAGAAGAAGAGATGCTATGCTGATGAGTATGGTATAAACGAATCTTTAAAAAAACAGAGATGTTCACCAACAAACATGAAGGGACAAGCAGGGACTCTTCAGACTACTTTTCCTCCTTCACTGAAGGACTGCCACTGTCAAAGCCATCAAGAAGGTTATGGTGTTTGATCACCAGACACTTGCTCTGTAGTGTTTTCCACAATCCATGTGAAATCAGCAGCACAGCCTACCATGAATGGAGAGTTGTATTCCAGAGCGAATAATAATTAGTTCTTTTTACGTGCAATGTCTTTTTTAAGACAACTCAGTAGGCGTCATGTTAATTTGCTCTTTACTAGGTAGATGAAAATGTTCATCTTATCTGTGAATACTAATTATTCTTCATCTTAAATGAGATAATGATGTTAGTAAGACAGCAACTCACCTTTATATGTCCTTCAGTAGCAAGTTTGGTATGTATGATACGATATTTTCATATGCATTACTAAAATGGGTGCTACTTTTTTTCTACTTCTCCAAGTCTGTGATTATTCCTTTGTTTAGGAAAATGCCAGGAAACACTTTATATAAGAAAGTAAAAGAGACATGTAGCAAAAAAGACAGGAGACTCTTTGTCATCTAATCTCATTTATAATCAGAAAAGAGTTATCATGAACTACCTCACTGTCTACTGCAGCTAGGAAAGCTGGTTAAACCATTGAAAACAGCTGAAGTAAACTGCTTGAGTTTTTCCCTTCTGTTCTGACTTTATTCTCATTCTTCTATTATTTTTGTAAATAGATCTTATGTCCATATAATTCAACAGAAGTATGTTACCGTCTCAGTGCTATCCTAGAGAATATGAGCTGGCCTTACTCTTCCTGCTTAATCTCAGCATTTAACAGCCAGCTCTTCATGTCTAAACAGTATTAAATTGGAGAAGAAATTCCAGTATGTATAAGAGAGGTATTCCATTTATACATTCTCACCACCACAGCCAAAACTATTTCAAAAGATAACACTTAACATTTTTGTCTGACAGAAAAAAAACCCAAAATCTGTTTATTTTAATGTAATAGTAGTTCCTATGCAAACTTAACTCCTACACCTTTGGCTGATAGCATTCAAAGATTTTTAAATTATTTGATTTTCTAAAAAATCTTTTGTCTTTACAATACTTCCTCATTTCTTATCTTCTTCCACCGCATCCCAAAGGTAAACAAGCAATAAACTTAAGACTTATGAAATTTTCTATTAACAGGTCTTCCCAGAATAGTGTTCCACATGGCCTACTGTTATTGTCTCCATGTGATTAGACCCACTTATTAGAATAACACAATAATCTTAAGGTGGCTTTCATTCTTGTGATCCATTGAAAATTTGCATCACTGCATATATCAGTGTTAGGTGACTGACTAACATGTCAAAAGATAGAATGTAGCTGAGTGGGCAAACGTCAGACTCCCTTGATTATGCAGAACACCCCACTGATTCTAACAATTTATCAAAAAATGGATTTATCAAATAAATGGATTTTCTTTGGTATTTCATCAATCTTCTGTTTAATTTTAAGCCCAGAGGTTGTGTAAAAATGAAAGGGGCTCATAGTGCCTTACGGAAGGGGAAAAAACATCCTACTGCTTTTCTCCAAAAATTTCAGTATGAATGTAAGTAAATCAAGTGAGATTGTAAAGTTTGAAGTCTGCTTGAGTTGGGTTCAGTGCATCCCAAATTTTCTGTTAGTGGTCATGTAGATGTAAAGGGATGTAACTACAAAGATGGTAGCACTGTATTCCCTTGATTACCTTCCTGTGGCAGAAGTTCAATACTCACTTAAAGAGATGATTATTATTGACGAAGATACCAATCTCACTTTGATACCTAAGCCTCCCTTGAAAATCTTCCTACCCAGAATTGATCTGCCCAGATAATGCTTATGAACTCTAGCAAGACCACACTGTAATTAAAAATGCAGAAAACTAATTAAGGTCAAATGAAAGGACTGAAATATTTGATAGAAGAGTCAGCATTCTGTTCAATTGATTGATACGTGAGTTCTTTTCCCTTCCTTCAGTATTGTTTGTATTAGCACTGTCAAATAAGTTTTAAAAGATAACAAGCTAGACCAAAGTTTATCACTCAGCGTTAAGAGGCAGAAAAGAGGACAAATTGGGAATTACTATATGGGCTTTTTCAACGCTCAGTGAATGTGTCCACCCCTATTTAACCTTAGATCTAAAGTAAACATGAAGGCACTGGAACCTGAGGAATCGGTGATCTGCCTCATGATAGAACATCGGTTTGCCAGTATTCTTGGGTGTGAACACAATCTTTAGACTGGAAAATGACCATGTTTTTACTCAGGATTAAAGCTGTAGGTTAATTTTAATCTTCCCTGACGTCCCGTGTTGGGAAGACACTCACCAGAAACATGAATACAATAAATAAAAGGAAGGGTATCAACAGGGTATTACAGACTATATAAAGTCATTTGTGGTTATGCCAAGTTAGTAAGTGAACTTAAGAGAAGAATTGTCTCTTCCTGATTTATATAGCTGGTGGCTTTCTTGGAAACTAGAATTTAGGTTAGGTGGAGACTTCTTTTGCCTTGCATAGCAGGTCTGTCTTGTTTCTTCCCATTAGTCAATTTGCTTTTTGGAAGGATCTAATGTTTTACAGTTGTGTCTTTGAAATGTGTTTTGAATAAAGCTCCAGCCAAGAATGTTGTGTATGTCATTTGTGGGGAAAAGCTAAAGACTGCAGGAGCCTGCCATGGTTATGTAACTTGCTTATTTTTATATCTGTTAACTACTGCTTTTGTTAATAAAGTTTATAACAAAAAGTTTTATAGATTTATAAAAATCTAATAATTTTAAAAACAGTCACATATTTTAGCCTTTTATATGAAGGTTCAGTTGTACAAATTTTGCAAATAAAACCCAAAATCCCAGATGATTAACAAAATATGTGTTTATTTAAACATACAAATAAATACATTTTAAGGGGGTTTTAGTTAGAAAAATCTGAATTCAATATTTGCCTTGCAAGACTTAGAAATCTGAGCCATGCCTTTGGAACTCTTAATGCACAGCAAAACAAAGAGAATGGAGTTTCCAAAACTGGAAGGGATATAGGATGACACTTGAGACAATAGGGGTATTTCCCAGAATAAACATGAAAAGGTATAAACTGGGCTAAGACAGACTGTACCCTTTTTACTCCATCACATTAATCTCATATTGTAATCTGTGACTGTCTAAAGATAGATCAAAAATGAAAAATATAGTCAATATGCCCCCTATAGTATTTGAATTGACCGAGCAATGACTATTAAGAAAACGTAAAACCTAATCCACCTAACACGAATCAAATATCTATATTATCACTACCTCTAAAAGTCCAAATAAAATCAAATATCTGGCAGGCACCGACTCATTTTCATTCTTAGAACATCAGAATCCTGACTCAAAATATCATTTCTGGAACATGTTTCTTTATCTCAGCACATTAAAACACTTAGAGCTCCACAGCTACTCCAAAAAAAGAATATGCACAGTCATGACATAAAAAATGCATGCTAAAATGAGAATAAAAACAAATCCAGTGTGTCCAAAAAGCCAATGTTGTCATTATCACAAGCCCACAAGGTTTTCAGTATGTCACTGCTTAAATCAGAGACCACCAGGATTGGTTTCTTGGCAGGACACTATGCCGAATACTTAAGAACTATATTTAATTTAGAGAAAATGGAGTACCTCTCAGATCACATACATTTGCCTATCTAGACATGACAACTTTGTTCCAGTGTATGATATTCAGCACAGCAAAAAAAGCCAGCCTTCTTATATCAGGGCTGGAGCATTCTATAGTCAAGAATCTATCATCCTCTACATTACAAATCACATTATTTTGTGGAGCATTATGGACTTTTTTCCAATGGCTGGTCTTTGAATAATCATATAGATACAATCAAACCATCCTGAATTCATAAATAATCTATTGATTTCTTAAAGCACTTTAAATCTCAAACCATAACTCATTTTTATATATCTGGATTTCTATGAAATAGTTAAAAATTCATGATAAATTTAGATGAGAGGTTACAGATTTTATTCAGACTTGCAGTAGCTGTGTGGAAATTCTTTCTAATATAACTTCAGGCAGAATAAAAAAAAAACCTCTTTAAAAAAGTTTCTGTAAATAACAAACATATGATTTACTCAACTCATTTCTATTTTAAACACTAAAATATATACTACCCATTTCAAACAAAAGCAGACTACTCTAGAAACCAGGTTTCATACGCATCGCCAGCCTTCCAAAAACTGATCAGAAGTGACCTCAATGTATTCACAGTAGAAAAATAAGCAAAATAAAACACCACCATCACCAAAGTCCCAAGTTACTTGAATATCATTGAAATTATCACACATAAGGAATTATTTATTAAGTATTATTTATTAAGTATTATTTATTAAGTATTTTCAGATCATTCTTTGTTGAGGTAACCTCAACTAAAACACATCTATAAGCTTTTGATTTTTCTCTGTGTTCGGGTAAGAGTTTCATTCAAACTCTGTGGGAAGGAGGAGAGGTAGTTTTGTCACAGTGTCAATGGTAACCTGAGGATGAATCTTAGGCAAATCCATGGACTATTTCTTTTGTCTTCCTTTATACTACCTTTCCATTTTCCCTTCTACTTTGCAAATTATGCCAGTCTTGATATCCTATTAATTGCCACCTCCCCAGATATCTTTAACCTCCACCCTGTACTGTCAATTTTATTCTGCCAGAACCTGACTTTCTTTAAATCCTTCACCAAAACTCATTTAAGTTGAAACATCATAAGATCCCTCTCAGTTAGAATGATTTATTTACCAAGAGGTGTCATCATTTGCACATGATTAGAATGAGTCATCATATGATCAGATTCTTGACAACTCCTCCAAATTTTTCCCCATTTCCCATTTGTCTAATCCCTTGTCCCATTCAGTCATTGTATCTGTCTAACAGTAGGTTTCAAATTCTTCAGGTCAGGTATCTTGCCCTTTTATCAGTTTCTGCAGAGTGCTAAGCATACTTATCAACAATATTCACCGAAAAACAAGGCTTCCTAAGCTTATTTGCCCAGTCATTGTACTGGAATGCAGTATAATCTTCTTAAGACAGAGCTTCAATGATAATCAATGTATATCATCATGTAAACAACACAATCAATACACAATTCTAGAGCTTCAACAACTTGGATGAACTCTTATCTTTGTGTAAAATATCTTCTGATAACTCCATTACAGTTCGAGTAATATTAATTACATAAACTGCCCTAATGACTCACTCAGGGTATGATAGAGGATGCAGTTCTTTGAATAGCTTGCAGGAGAAGGATCTACTCTGATAAGCTTGTAGTATATTTAGATTTAACACAGCAAGGAAAGACAGTGTGAACCTGTATTAGAGGCCAATGGCTTTAGTTATAAAATGTACCTTGAATTAGGACGATGTCTTGATTATTGCCTTAAAAATAATAAGTAATGGTAATATATAATGTACCTAACCAACACATAGAACAGAAGAGACTATATATGAAAGAATATTTGAAATATTGAAGATATTTCTGAAAAAATGCAGTTTATGACCTACCAAGACAAATCCTTTCCATCTGCATTCCTTCAGACAGTTCTTACCTAATATTCACCTATCTGTGACTAATTTAAATGGTGAATTCCTTAGGAATTCATGCTAAGTAAATGGTAAGTAATAATTATACATAGACATAGAAACATAATAAACCTTCACTGGAGAGAATTAGATGTTTGAGGCTGCCGCTAGCACAGCCAAAGGGTTACATTTCCAGCAAATGCAATATTTATCATGTTTTCCATCATAAAAATGATATTCATGTAATATCTTCAAGCTTATCTTATTCAGGCTAAACCAGTTATCCACAGTATATGGGTTCATCCTGGCTCCTAGGCCTAATTATCGCATCATGTATGTAAAACATGCCTGACTTAATACTGCAGCTGTACATCAAAAAGGAAAAATATACAGTAACGTGTTCCCTTGGGATAAGATGTATGAACTGGAGTTCTGCCTAATTAACCTGATGTCTGAAAGGTTAAAAGGGGGTGTGTGTGATTATTCTCACTATAACTTTAAGGGTGTTTATTCATGGCGTAGGGAAATATCTGTTGTGTATAGGTGTCATTGCCCTCTACTGGATCAAATCAAAACAGCTCAGTTGTTTGTCTCATGGGATTGATAAAATTATTTGTAGGATTGTTCTTCAATTTTTTTAAAAAAAAATATATCTAGTTCATGTTGTTAGACAATCAAGTACATGAATTTTATTCTTGCAACAAATCCTTATGGCTCAAGAATCATAGAATCATAGAATGGCCTAGTCTGGAAGGGACCTTAGAGATCATCTAGTCCAATCTCCCTGTCATGGGCAAGGACGCCACCTCTCGATTAGACCAGGCAACACATGGGGACCAAGCGGGAATCGAACCCACGACCTTGGTGTCGGTCATTGTTGTCGGCACGGTGCTCAAACCAATGAGCTAATCAGTCCCCTAAGAAACCCCCTAAGAACAAAACCCAGAAAAGAATATACCTGGAAAAATCCTAAAAGACCATACAACTCAATCTCCATAACTATCCTTAATGTCTGTAGTAGCACCACACTTGACTTGTACACAAGCTGCAGTCTTCTGCAGCCAGCATTCCAGTCTGGTCTTGTGTTTCATCATCTACCCCACACTTTTATGTCATCATTGTTTCAGCCTTCAAGTCACTGAATCCTTCCATATTGTGCATAGTTTCTTGGCAGATTGCCGTGGTACTTACATTCACGTCTCTTCAGTAGGATTTCTGATTTCTAGTCATCTTCAGATTCCATCAGCACAAATAGATCAATAATTGTTGTTATTAGTGCTTGGGTTTTAATTTGGCTTTGGACTTTTGCCCTGAGGGCTTTTGAAACAAGTTTAAACTTCTTTTTACTATGTTAATGAGTCTGTGCCCCAAAATGACCTCCCTATCTGAGGGACACCATCTGTCTTCCATTCCTCTGACGTGAAACACTTCAGAAAAGAAGGAAGCTGAAAATTTTACAGGCAATATCTTCAGTTAGAATCAAATTCCATAGGTTTAAAACCAGTAAATTTTGGATAGAAGATTAGAAAAACTCTTTCTCACCTCTTACTCTGATTTGCTAAATGAAACATGGTGTTTATTTAATTTGCCTAGCCTTTAATTTGGCCAGGTCATAACAATTGCAAAATTATTAGGAAAAAAAAAACCACAACAGAATTTGGATAGGCATGGAACACCTATAACCACTTCTGTTCTGTAAGCATCACTTAAAATTTCAAACAGAGAGAAGTCATGTAGAATATGAGTCTTTTATTCTGATTATTTTAAGGTATGCAAACAGTCAAGTGATAACTTCAGTATTAGTAGATAGCACTCAGAAATATACAGCATAATTCCTAATTTCTGTAGGATAGTTGTACAATTAAAATGGTTTCTTCTCACTGTTCTTTATATCAGTGTATATTTGTGTGCTGCGGCAGCATAGTCGTGTTCCCAGATTTTCCACCTTTTGCCTGATAGGAAATGTTTATAGAAAAATGTGAGAGGCAATCATGTGTATACCAGTGGACAGATCTAACAGAATTCTGTGGAAATTGTGTGTGTTAAGTTTTTACCTTAGACTGGAAAATTTCTTTGTTTTCTGCATCTAACCTTGATTTCCAACTTCTGATTGACCTCTTCAGAACTGATGCAACTATTTAGTCACATAGGTACAATGAATTTAAAGGAGGAATTGCAGCTGTATCTATGTATCTATGTATCTATGACTGAGTATGATGAAAATCCTCACTACTTTTCAACCATTTCACCTGGTTTAGAAACTCTTGTAAATTATTCAGATATGATGCCACCCACTTAGCAGTTCTCTCCAAGTGATGACTTCATAATCAAAATTTTAATATGAAATATTTTCCCCAAAAAAATCAAGCTCCTTTTTTCAGGGAAAATACTACAATTTGTCTGTCCTATTTGTACTCATAAGAATCATATCATCAATCACTACCTTAAAAAGAAGGAATGCATGATTTACACAGGAAAGTTCATTCAAAATTAACACAGTTCTCAAAAATAGAGAGTTCCAGACTTTGGCTCTAACCCAAGTTTCCTCAAAATTCAGAAATGTTGAGTTCCAGAGAGTTGACACCTGTTTACCTCTAATTAAAAACAGAATGAAAATTTCCCAATACTTCCATTGGACAAATACACTTTATCATGAACTCCAAAAAGAAGCTCGAAATCAGGAAGATGATACATAATAACACAAAATTAAATTGAAATAGATTAAGAGTTCACTTTAGATAAACATTCAAAGTATATGAAAATTATCCAGACTATTCAGACCAGCAAAATAGGAACTGATGACTCTTGAGCTCAGGCTTTGTGCTTATTTCTGCCTAATCCAGGCTTTGCATGAGAAAGGAAAAAAATCAAAGCAAAGATAAATATAGAAGAAAGCTAGCAACATTATTACTAAATTAGAGCTATTGTGTCTATCCATATGATGAGATTTAGAAAGTTAATATTATTAAGTAATTACTTTTTCATTTATGGCTAAGAAGCCAGAATGACTTAATAAACAGTACGAGCTACATGAAAAAGTCTGGTAAACAGAGCAGTTTGGAGTTGCCATAAAGATGCTCAGCTTCCCCTTTCTTTCAAAAGATTGACCTCAAGGTCATGTCCTTTATTATGTTCTAGTGGATCAGCAACTTTTCAGCATCAAATTATCAATGTTTTGTTGTATCACATCCTTTCTGCAGTCCCATCAATGTCACAAGTCTAATTGAATTATATGGTCATCTTCTACATTTAGTGGATAGGACACATATTAGGTGGCAACAATGTTGTATTTCCAAGGGGGAAACTTTAAATTTTTTTACAAATATTGAGACAAAAAGGTGAATCAAGACCTCAGACATACAAACAAGACACAAGTCTACTCTTCCTTACAATTTGCCCACTTTTCTTTTTCCCCCACATGTCGTATACATCCCAGAGCTTATCATCCAGACATTTCTGATGGGAATAAAGACTGGTATGAATGAAGTGTAAATGAAAATATCTGTGTGGGAAAGGACTGGAAGGACCCATACTGAATAGTATATATTGATGTCCAGGGCTGTGACTGACATCAGTCAGACCAATAAACCTGGAGGAACATAGTATTTCCTTGAAGATCTGAAGGCCTGTACTTCAGTGAGGCCATAGCAGGGGTTACCAGCAAGAAATCTGTGCAGTGACAGCAAGAGGAAGGACAAAAGCTCTTCATCTTCACCATCCCTTTTCCTGTTGTCCCAAGAAGAAGTCAGGCAGCCCTGAAGGTTCTCAAAACTAGGAGACAAAGCCAGTAGCAATTTTGAATAAGACATGGGTAAACTGAAGTGACTTCAGTGAAAGGCCAGTTGAGATGCTCAGGGCAGGAGCACTTGCGTTGTGAGGAGGGGCTGAGGTTGCTGAGCTGCTTCAGCCAGGAGAAGGGATGGTTTTGGAGTGTGCCTAACAGCAGCCTCCAGTGCCTATGGGGATATTGTCAAGAAGATGGAACCAGACTCTTCACCCAGGTGAACATCTCAAGGATGAGACAGCAGCCATAAACTGGAACAAAACAGGTTCAGACTGGATATAAGTAAGAACTTTTTCCCCATGAGGACAGTTGAGTGTTGGAGCAGGCAGCCTAGAGTGCTGTGGAAACTCCATGCCAGGCAGATTTCAGACTCCAACTGGACAAAGTCCTGAGCAACCTGGTCTAACCAGATCTGAGCCTGCTTGAGCAGGAGATTGGGCATGAGACCTCCTGAGACCTCTTGGGCCTGAATTGTCCTGTGAACCTGTAAGATTTGTAGAAGATGGAATAAGCAAGATTCTAAGGTAAGGGATCACCTTAGGGATGTAAATCAATTTGTTGCTCCCATTCAAGAGGAACCCAAGAAATGAAGTGAGGATCAGAAAGCTGGTGTCTCTTGTCCTCCATGTCTGCCATAAATAAACCTGGCCAGATCACTTGGTGTCTTGGTCCTCATAAGTATGTGAATGAGGGAAATCAGTTTTGTTATAAACCTTACTGTCCCATTTTAGAAACTTACTAACTTCCCACAGAAGTCCTGCTCCTAAGAGACATTATGGATCTAAAAGTGAGGAGGTTTTACAGGGTACCACATTTATGGTAGAATCTCTGTATTCTAAGACCAGAATTTCCCAGGAAGATGCATCAGGCTCTGAGAATTGTTTTCTTCCTGGAGAAACAGAAAGAAGAAAATGTTCCTGTTTTGTGGCCATTATCACTATATTCTATGATGGGAAATACATCAAGCTGTTGCATAGACCTCTGGTGACTTTTGTAGGAATCATGTCAGTCTTTTGATCAGATCTTTCAGAAGTGACTAATAGATATGCAGAACACAAACAGGAGCACCTCAGGCTATGGCTGTTTTAATTTCCAGTGGGACCATCATTGTCCAAGGACCAAAGGATGTCAAAATATTTCTTAAAGATAGGGCTGGATTTAGAGTGTGAATTGCACAAAATATTCATGTTATTTTAAGAAAGGTAGAGATTTGCAAAGGAAAATAGAGGTATCAAACAAAGAAATCTATTACTTTTCTTGGAATGACTAAAAGGGTCTTGACAAAAGCCACATAAATCTGGTATACCTCTGTAGCCTGCCTTTGTGGTCAGCACAGAGAGATAAGCTCCCTAAGCAAGCCCAAAGCATTTAGCTTTGCTTTGCTTTAGTATAAACCTGGGAAGACTGGTGTTTTATTGACAACTTCCTAGATGACTGGTTAGTAGCAAGCAGCACACAGATTATAGAAGGACATTATGATGAAAGGAAGAGTTGGAAGCTCTGCAGTTATCTGGGAACTAAATATCACTACAAAAAAAAAGCTTGAGAAAAAAATCAGCAGAGGATGTCAGTTAGGCAATGTGTCAGCAAGACCCATATATAGGCTAAAAAAGTGACTAGCACTAGTAGAAAACTGACCTTAACTTATTAACGCTAGCCGCCTGAATTAACCCAAAGATAAAGGTGAGCATATTCTTACATGGTACGTTCCATCTTTTGCCATGATATTGCAAAGTAGCGAACTTGGAATCAGAGGGTTGAAAGTTAGGTTAAAGGCTTGTTTGGGTTGCTATGGTTGCTTTGATATTGCTTCTTAGGTCACAGAAAATGATGACAATGATGATATCACACCACACTACAGGTTGGTCTCAGGTCTCAGTTCAGACAATTATCCGTCAGCATTTAACTGTCTAAACTACTGTCCTGGCTTGAACTAAAAAGAACCAAGACTGATTTTACTTTTCAGCTCAGTCTCTTTTAAGAGGCTGCACGTTCTGAAGTTAATAGCATATTTCTGCAGACAGTGTCTGCTATAGAAGTGATAACGTCTGATGTTTACAGTTACTTCCAGGGACTGGTATGCAGAAAGGTTATTTCTTATACTTGCTCCTGTAGTAAACAAGGTCACTACTAAATCTTGTGTATCACATTGGCATGCTAGGAAGTAAAAGAGTCTCAAGTAAGTAAAAATTTTGCACCTGCAGGGAGGAATAAACAGGACAGGTAGCTCAAAAGTGACCAAAAAAAGTACTCCATTCCAAACACATCATACTCGCTATAAAACTGGGGTAACACAGGGGTTAAGATGTCTTCTTCCATGACCAATGTCTGAAGCAGAGTCTATCCGATCTTCTGCCTTTGATCCCAATCTTGATTTCCTGAATTCAGTTTCTGTATCCAGTTCACCTCTACCACTGAGCCTGGGGCTTCCCCGGTGCTACCTGCTCTGCAGCATCAGTGGAGATTGTTATCATGGACAACGGAGTTGGGTTCTATACATTTCTGTATTTTTTAAATTTATTAGTACTTTTATTGTTTCATTAAAACTATTTTAGTTTTATTTTCCAGTTTGTGTATGTCTCTGTCTTATTCCCTTTTCCCTTTCCCTTTGCAAAAAGAGATGAGTTATTTTAGGGAGAGCATTCAGCAGCCAGTCCAGCATAAGCCCTTAACAACTACCATTAAACGCAGAGCTAATTAACAGCCACTGTTACTGGAATCTAACTGTTACAGTTAACAACTACTGGAATCCAGAGCTAGACTTAGGAATTTGTAGGTGTGTGTTAACATAAGTGTATTAATGTGCAAGATAATTTCTACCTTATTATGTCAGTCAATTAGATGCTACAAGTGAGTCTGTAGCCTGTAATGGACTAATAAAAATGTAGAGACATTCAAACTCTTATATAGCTTTAATTCATCTGGAAAAATAACAAACAATACACATGAATAGTTTAAAAACAACCATAATGGGTAGAAAGGGAAAGGAATCAGGACAGCTTTTCCGAGAAACTGAAAATGTAAAGAAATATACAAAAAGACCACTCAGTTCTGAACCAGACATAATTAAAGTGAGGAAAAATTAAAAGTTACAACAATTTGCTCAAACATGTCCATACGTCAGTTACTGAAGACATCTCCATATTTTGGAGTTGAGGAGTATGTAAAAACTATGATAGAAGAGAATTGAGTCTTAGAAAATAATGGCTTGGTGAACTGATTCTAGGAGCATAAGAATATACATGGACCTGGTCTGAAAGCATGAGAAGTATGTAAGACACTACAGCAGGCAGCAAGCACCAGAGTCCTCAACAGCAAAGTTCTGCTTTAAAATCCACTTAGAGAGACACCTAAATTTTGAATGTGTTTAAATCAACACTGACTGAGGGGACTAAGCTTGGTCTTAAATATTTTCTGAAATTAGAGCACTGAAAGATTTGATATGTATGTAACTTTGAAATTACAGGTATGGTCAGAACAGAAAAGTGCTGGAATAAAAGCAGATGAATATCAGAGACAAACTGAGCTTGGCAGAATAAGTCCTTAAAATGCAGAATTATACTCACAAGATCCTTAACTTCCAAAATGCCTATATTTTAGCAGTCTGTGCCTTTCAGAAATATGTTCAAGATTCACAACATGGATATCAAACAAAGTCTACTGCTGTTTGGCATTTTGGATTGTGAATAAACATAATTTTCTAGAGTGTTTTAGAAATTTTAATAGGTGTTTTCTAAAATAAACAGGAAACTGACAAATCTCTCCATTTACTGAATGATCCTTTAGAAGAATAGACGAGATATATAGCAGTGATTTTATCTCTAGAATAATTTATTTTATTCCCAATTTTATTTGATTGCATTAGGAAGACAGTGACTTAACCACAAATTTAAAGCTAAGTTCTTCATGTGTAATAGCTTGTTTTCTAACAGTGTGGTTTTTTAATGGATCAGTTTCTTTAAAGATTTTATATTCTTTGAGAGGATAAGTGAAAATGTTGTCAACACCTTCCATTTCTAGCTGATAGATTTGAGACTGATGAGAAGTAAAGACCATTCAAATGCTGGTGGCAGGAGATACAAAATATGATGACAAGCTGGAGAACTATATTAAGCAACACAGAGGAAATGGGCTGTGATAAGACAGATAACAACTATGGTTATGTCCACAACAGGTGAATGATCTGATCAGAACACATGAACTAGAAACAAAGGAGTAAAAGTATTGAACTACTGCTGTAATACAGTAGGAAACAAATCCAGCTATGAATCAAAAATCTTTTTAGTTCTAAAATCCTGTAAAAATGGGTAAGACTAATAATATGGAGAAAATAAAGGCTCATCATTTGTACCCTATGGGCGTCTTTCTGAGATGTTTATTCAAGAGTTTGCTGCCCCTGTCTATAAATAGAAAATAGAAGAAAAAAAAGGAAAGTGAGAAAAAAAAAATCCAACCTTATCTACCCTTTCTGCACGCTCTGCCAGTGAGTTATGTGTGCTTCCAGTTAAAGAAACCGAAATGCCAAAACCCTTGAGAACCCCATAGCCATTGGGGCTGGCAGCAGCATGAAGCCAAGCACAGACAGGGACTTTTTCCACACTGACTCTGCAATGCTGTTGCTCTTTCATATAGAGGAGTGGAAGGGTGATCATCTTTGCCCTCCCAAAATTGATTGAAGATTTGCCCTTTGAACAGAACAGCTACTAGTCTGGTTCACTGTCACTATTTAGTTCTGAGACCAAAACGATGTATTCACTTTTTCCTCTAATCCAGTTGTGATTAAATATTGTCTGCTATCATCCCAGTTCTTCAGTAGGGTCTACATGCGAGTAAATGCAACAGGCTATCTAGGTAAAACTTGAAGAAGAATCAGGAAAACGTACATCACTGAAATCAAAGCTCTGGGAAGAAGTCAGAGAAAAAGGCTAAGATGAAGAAAGGAGAAGATGAAGAAGAAAAGCAGATAAAGCATAGAAGAATGGTTACTTAGCAAGGGAACTTAGCATTTTGTTTATTTGAAATTCTGTTTTTAAAGGGCTGGTGAAAGAATGATACCAAAATTTTCATAGAATCATAGAATCACTTAGATTGGAAAGGACCTTAGAGATCATCCAATCCACCCTCCCTGCCATGGCCAGGGATGCTCTTAACTAGACCACGTTGCTCAAGGCCTTATCCAACCTGGCCTTGAACGTCTCCAGGGAGGGGGCATCCAGAACCTCTCTGGGTAATCTATTCCAGAGTCTTGCCACTCTTGTACTGAAGAATTTCTTCCTAAGATTCTAAGATCTTAGGGAAGTATTTTATGCTGTGCTTTTGTATGTTCAGTTATTTGTAAATTAGTGCAGCTGTATATAAAAAAAATAACAAGTCTAAATAAATATAATAGAATTGTAAATAAAGTCTCTTTTAATACATAAACATTGAGTCATCTTATTGTGATATGGCATACTAATTATTGTACAATAATTCAAAATGAATTTATGTCATAGAATCATATTTTTATTTGAATTACATAACATTGAAGCCGACAAACATCTCTGGAGATCACCTAGTCCAACTCTTCAGGGCAATATCGCCTGTAGCAGAGTGCTCATGCACTATGTCCAGATGGCTTCTGAATACCTTTATGGTCTCTCTGGGCAACTTGTTCTTGCATTCAACCACCCTGACAGTAAAAAGTTTTTTCTTACATTTGAATGGAATTTCTTGTGTTTTTTCAGCTGTATCCAGTTACCTCTTGTCCTGTCACTGAGCACCACTGAAAAGAGATTGCCTCTGTCTTTACCCTACCTCCCATCTCCATCAAGTATTTATACACATTGGTAAGATTCCCTGAGCCTTCTTTTCTCAGTGCTGTACAGTCTCAGCTCTCTCATCCTCTCCTCATAAGACAGATGCCCATCACCCTTGTGCTCCTCTGCTGCATTCACCTAACAGCACTGCAAAGCATAAGAGGTGTTTGACTTTGGCTGGATTAAAGTTAGATCAAGGTTTGATGCTCTTAAAATCCAGCCATATCTTACTCGGAGCATGGCCTCAGAGTATGGCCTTACACCAGCATCGATCACATCTCTTCCAGGAATGAGCCAAGATTCAGTTGAGTGGAACGTGGAAAGTCTTCAGAGAATGAAGTCTTATTCCATCATCTTGTTTCAGCTGGCAACTTGACTAATTTGTAAGAGAACATTTCAGTGACATGGATGGTTGATGAAATGGGATTCCTCCATGTTCAAAGCAGATACAGCTGGAGGTTTTAATTCTGATTTATTTTTTTGTGCTTTAATTAATAGGAATGAAAGAGAATTTGGAGGTAAGGAGGCACCAGGAAAGGGCTCCTTGTATCTCCACCATTTGTTTAGTGAATGCTAATGTCCAATGCATTCTTGTGCAGTGGATCATGTTCATCTGGCAAGGGGGACCTTATCTCACCTGCACTGAGGGGAGCCTTGCTAGGGAGAGGTTGGGTGATGGGTGATGTGCCTGGAGGTCCCTTCAGGCCAACCAGGTTCCAGGAAACCAAGTTTGCAGGTGACTCA
This sequence comes from Apaloderma vittatum, assembly GCF_000703405.1. Taxonomy (NCBI): domain Eukaryota; kingdom Metazoa; phylum Chordata; class Aves; order Trogoniformes; family Trogonidae; genus Apaloderma; species Apaloderma vittatum. The sequence continues at coordinate 87,371 of NW_009710932.1, read as the reverse complement.
TCTGATCACTACAGATACCATCACTGCCTTTGAGTAAGTCAGGCTTGTTCTGAGCATACCTGGCACTGTGAACTCCACAGAGTGAGTCCATAGAGGACTAAAATACAAAGATTTTTCTTTCCTGAATTTCAAAAAGCCTCTGGCAGGAGGTAAGCTATCATCACAGTAAAGGTAAGAACCTGACCCAACATGACCAGGAGCACAGTTTTAGACTCACTATAACATTTCTACCTGAACCTTTATATGTCAAAGATGTTTGAGATGTCTCCACACATTAAACAGTTTCCTTGAAACCACTACTGAGTTTAGGCTCCTGAAATGTTGCTAAACAGGGCTCTAGGCATGCAAATGTTTTATTTAATGTTACTTCTTAGGACCCAAAGTCCTTCTGTAAAATCGGGATAACAGTGCATTAGCTCCCAGCGACTATGTAAAAAGTCTCTCAATAAGTCCCATTCTCAGGAGCAGAATGACAGTACAAGGCACAGGCTGCCTCCTCAGTGGAAGTCTACTTAAAGCATTCGCAAAACCCTGGCCTTGGAGCTAAGATAAGCTAATCTCAAGAGAATTTCTTGGGCCAACCTCTAAACACTGCAACACTGACCACTTAAATCTGTATGGGGAAAAGAACAAATATCCAAAACACTGCTCCCAGTCTTCTTCTCCCTCCCTTCCCCAAGACTCTGAGAGACATTTCTCTGAGAAATGTCATCCATGACATAGAACTTCTTTAATTAACGATGACAATTCAAGTGAAGTAGAATGGGATGTTCTATCTGCCAGCTTGCCATTTATAATTGTGAGTAGGTCAGTCAAAATCAGAGCTATGTGCTCTAGAATCCTGTTTTCCTTTCCAATATTTGGTATTGAATTGGAGAGTGGGTTTAAAATAATGTTTTTTGTATTAGATTTTGCCTTTCATTCCAATTCCCATCAGCTGCAGTGACACTTGCATGCAAGAGCACATTTGACCAGCTACAGCCTCCCTCATTGCTGATCTAAGCCAGAAAAACCCTCCTGACTGCAGCAGAAATGTTAGCAATAATCCTAGAGAAATCATGTGTTGCCAGCACTTAATGGCCAGCTCTCTGATTAACAACCTGAGGTAAACAGAGGGCAGTTAGTAACATAAACCACTGTGGTTTAAAATATCAATAATATCACAAAATGACCAAGTGTTGGAGGATTATTACTTATGTAACATATATTCAGCCACTTACACTAGCATTGTTACACATTTAAATGAAGAAAGATGAGCTGGATACAACATCAGTTGTTCCACACCATTAATGACTCTATTTTTCTTTCAGAATACAGCTCTTTTGGCTATGTTTACAATTTTACTTTTAGATCAATACAAACTTTGTAAAGAAGGACTTTTTTCTGCTTCTTTTACAGCAGTGGGAAATGCCGGTACACTCAATATACAGAATTGCCTGGCTCAGCACCAGAAGAGATAGTGCTAATCAAAGAAACAGCAGCAAAAGTTGAACCAGCCCTTAGAAGGAGAAGGTATTACAGACTAATTCATTAATCTGTTAAGCTCCTGTGTCAGCGAGAAATATTCTCTCTAGTCAAGTGTCCTTAATAGGATATATCAGGTTCTGAACCTGAGGCAGTTCAGTTTTTCAGTCCAGAGAAAACTACCAGGAAAGGGATCTGAAATGTAATAAAAATATTTGTTATATATATGCATCTGGGCATAATCTAAGCCATCTCTACTCTTGAATGAGTTATAATCAAGTTACGTCTGAGCAACTACAAAATATGCCAGTTTTTTCATTTGGATAAATGATCGCTAGAAATACAGATAGAAAATTAACAAATATATGACAGCAATTGCCTACTATTATTAGCCACACACTAAACTCATGGTTCAGTCTCTCCCAACAATAGTAAAGCCCGTCTCTCCATATCCATAGCAGGAGTAATGATGCCAGCAAGTAACATGTCCTCGGAAATATGCTCTGTGATGGGATGTTCCGCGAGACACAAGCCAGTTAACACATTCACCAGTGACTCCAGTTTTATAATATTAGCAAGCCTCCTCAAACACTAAGGAATTCAAACTGGCTGAAAACAAACGGGTTTCACTGAGGAGACAAGAAGGAATAGGCATTTTGTTTCCCAGTCCTTGCACTCTGAAATGGAAGAACACAGACCGTATTCTGTAAAGCCAAAGTTTTGCCTCAGTGTTGCATAAAATAGATCTGATGAGAATTTAAAGCTGCAGTGATTTGTTATTTTATTTTTGTTCTGCTTGTAAAGTCTGAAAGCTTCTATAAAGATGGACAAGATTTTGCTCATGCTTTTAATACAAACCAAAAAAAAACCTACTTCTGGCTGACATCAGTGATGGAAAGTTACAGAAAAGGATTTTATTTCAGAAAGTTTTAAATTTCTACCCCCAAAAGAAGGATTATCTATTGAAAACCAAGCTTACATATGGCTGAAAGAGAAGAATAACAGCTAATATTCCATACTGCGTTCAGTAACTAGAATGACTTTGTTTTCCAAATTTTGCTATAGCTGAAAATGGAGAAATTACTGGGGTGACAGCAACAGGAACAGAGACGGGGAACAATTTTTACAAATAGAAGCTACCATTGGTTGATTTGTTTAAAAAAAATATTACCAAGGTGTCTGCATTGAAAAATGAGGTGAAAGAAATGAAAAATATTTTTCACTTTGGAACTTTCAACATGAAAAATGAATACTTAGGTTTTCAATGAAAACTCTTTTTAAACAAAATTTAAACAAAATGTTTCCTTTCATATTGAATTATTCTGAAAGAGAAGGAGGGTAATTTCTCAAGCAACTCTATTGACAATTAAATTCTTCAGGATTTCACAACATTGCTTCCTACTGTGTTTCCTCCAACTCCAGAGAAAAACAAATGCAAAGATTTGCAAAGCATTAAAATAATGGCAGGCATATGATTTATTGTACTACACATGATTTGGAGCTCCATGTTTACTCCAAGCTGGTAGCACATCTGCAATGACATTACATGACTTTTCACAATAAAAGAAAACAGTGGCAGGAAGCAATTATATAAAAAGGCCCGTTAGTACAAGACATGTAGCCTTTTAAAATAGGAGGCATTACTTCCTATATAAAAGTTAAATCAAATCATGAGGATCACGCTATAATTACTCTTTTTTCAAATCTCATTAGGTATAAAGATTATTGATACTTGGGAGGCAAACAGCAGGGACATCAACAGCAGTAGTAGCTTCGAGTTTTTTGCCAGATTCAAAAATAAGACAAATATTGCCTCTGGCCTTTCACTACAGTTTACCTGATTACTCTGAAACTAACCAGCTCCTTGAAGCCTACATGAGAATGACTAAAAAAGAAAACAAAAAATCTTGTGCAAAAATGTGTCTTATTGAGCTTCTTGCAGCTCCTGTTGCCAAGGAAACCTAAGCAAATTCCTCTCAGAGAATACCCTGAAGTGCTTAAGCCAGCCAGGCTTCAACCTGGTATCAGGAAAGGAAACAAAGACTGAAAACAAACAGGACAACATGGTTGTAAAGCCCATTGGGGAGACAGAGAAAAATAAACTGCAGGATAAAGCATCTGCTAGAGAAGAATATCTTTCATTTAGGTCAAATCAAGGCTTTTCAATCTCTGTCTATTGTTCCTCCCCTGGAGGAACCTGTTACTTCAGACAAATGGAAGAGAGAGTAGGTCTCTTGTTTCAGTTATGGAGTTGATGGTGTTACAAATCATCTGTCTTTCAGAAAACCATCTATTAGTGTTCTCTGATCCTCCATGAAAAGGAAGTTGATTAAAATTATTAACAAAATTATTTTCCACTTTTTATTTTGAAGTGTGATCCTGTCTCAAAGAGGAACAATACCAGTAATTATCACTGGTTTAATCAGAAGCCTTTTGTACAGTATTCTCTTATCCTCTTCCCTCCTCCCTTTCCTATTTTCTTTTCTGCTTTTTTTGATTATAAATCTCAATGGTTTCATTAAATGTTTAGGGCCAAATTCTGGCACTCTGCAGAGCTGGCAAGCAAACAGGCATATATTAATATTGCAAGATCATCTGTATTACAAGCCCATGTCCTGGCTAGCTCAGACCCTGCACACTTCATAATCCTCCTCTACAGCACCATTCCCTTAATGGGGTCATTTGTTCCAGGAGCAAGAGCTGATGCATGGGTTGAGGCACTTAGAGCTTTGTGTGCATGGCTTATAGACTGCGATGATGACATCTCCGGATCTTCTGGTTCCACCCTTTCTATCCTCATCATTATTGTATGGGAATGCTCCATTGCCCTGGAATGCACCTGAGTGGACCCACCAGAGCCACATGAGACATCATGCTTGGGTTAGGTTTTCTCTGCCACCTCAATTGGAGGAGCAGGATGGCAAAGGTGGACACATATTTGAGATCAGACCACTGGGACTTGCAAGAGACAGGAGAAAAAGCTTTGAACATGCTGAGGTGGCTCCCAAGAGCTGTCATGTCAAGTTAAATCAAATTTGCACCATAGGTTTCAAAGGACTTTTTCTGATGTAGCAGGAAACCAAAGAAAGACAAGTCAGTCTCAAATCGGTAGAAGAAACCTTCTGAACTGATGCCTTTTTCTGCCAGGTTAACAGCAACAGAATCTATAAAGCACGAGGTGATCAAAAGATGGAAGGTAGTCAAGGATTATTCAGCTGCTACTTGGAATAATAATTAAAAAATAACTAAGAAGTTTATAACAATATGTTTAAAATATACATTTAATTAGATCTCTCTCTGATCCTCCGGTATTGTGGCAGAGGACTTTGGAAGAGTTGGAAAACAAGGAGTAAATTGCAGTGAGTTTGAGAGGGACACTGTAAGAGAGCTGGGAGTTAAACTGAAGAGCTGCTGAGGTTTCCTCAGCAGTCACTTGTCTTTCGTATGCTGCAGTCCAGACTTGCCATTTTCCACCCTTGCTTTAATGTTATTTAAATAAATATAGAGATGTAGGGTTTTTTTCCCCTCAGAGACTTTCCTTAAGCTTTTTTAGATAGCAGATAAGAGGAAAATGAGCAAGAATATGAAAGAAGCTGTGTCAGAGAAGCGTGTGAGAGTTGTCAAGAAATCTTTGGCACTATTGTGATTGACCAGCTAAGAAAGTAGCAAGAGCCAAATAGCTCTCTCTGTGGATTATTTCTGCGTAGGGTATTCATGAGTTTGTGCTTATGGAATTTCTGCCTGATCTTCCCATTGGGAAGATGGGATTTGCTCTCCACATGGATTGGGAGGGAAGTTCAACCACCCAAACCTTCAGCTCCTGGCAAACTTGTGTGCAATCAGAGCCATCTATGAAGCCTGTCTGATACTGGGAGAAAAGCACTCTTTTAAATAAATGGTAGTCAATGTGAAACTCCATCTGTATGAGTGAGAAAGGTTCATTTTAACCACTCACTACTCAGCAGGTTTTGAGGGACTGAGAGCAGATTGTACATTTAGTGTATTTTAAAGAAGTGGAAGCATCCTGTCTATGTAAAAATATCTATTAGGTGTTGGTTAAATACATCTATAATTAAATATACTCGCTTTTTAACACAATTTTCTGCATGCAAAACTGAAGTAAAACTTATAAGGGAAAAGTCAGAGTCAAAAAGCTCTGTTTCTAGTCTCATCCATTCAGAACCATATGATAGCTATTCTGCTGCTCTGGCTGCTGCACCTGATGAGACCTGCCAGACTGTATTTGATAAGCATGCACAGAAACCATTCACAGCAGTACTAAACTCATCCTACTTGCTCTGCTGTATCTGGAAATTTTCACTTCTCCAAGCCCTATGGAAGCTCTAAGTAACCACCAAATTCCCATGAAATCCTTGCCTCGTGTGGATTTTAGACAACCCTCCTGGAGAAGGAAAGGAGAAATAGTATCCAAGAAATTCTGATTTGAGTGAGAAAGGGGAGCAGGGAGACAGCAGCATTAAACTTTGCTACCTACAGTCCTTCATGCCCACGGGATGGGGAGAGCAGAACTGTATCCCACTTCCTGTCCAAACCCTCTGCCTTTCATTTTCTGTCACTTGTGTACAACTCTTCCATTTTGTTTATCTGATGCTCTGAATAATCACTCTTACCATTACATAAATTTTCCATTTTGAAACAGTAATTTTCTTTTCTAGTGACTATGAAATAGAGTAATTTTACAACCTGCAACCTTTGATTTGAAAACCTCTGAAATTCTAATCTGCAGCCTTGAATAAGATCCAAGATAACAAGCTTAAAATGCAAACTACTTCTCAATGAATTTCACTGTGTGGAAATACTGTGTACTGTACATGAGATCACCACTGAATTCCTCATGAATAGCACTTGGAAGGAGAACTGTCAGTAGTCCTCTCCAGCTCTTCTTTCCAGTCTACCTATCCCTACCACCCTTTATCAGTATCAGCAGATCTGCACAGCAATTTGGGTCCCTTGAAGGCCAGTGTGCTACTGTATCTTGCCACATGTAGGTCATAACATCTCTCTTTTACCTAATGGAGTCATGCACGAGAAGCTGGAAGCATTGTTGAGGCAGATCCTAAAACATTCCATGTGAGTGACTCAGGGCAGCTGGGGTAGCTCTCCCTTTTGTGACTGTATTTCCCCAGAAGAACTGTTCTAAATTCAGTTTTAGAGGAACAGAAGGAATACCCTGAGTGCTGGAGATGTGCTGGAGCTGGTCAGAGACAATGGGCCTCCCGCCTGCAAGACATGACTGGAGATGCAGTCACTTTGGGACCAAAATGTCAAACTCCTTTTGATGACATGAACTTTTCTGACAGGTTTGAGGCACACGGCATTTCTACTCCCTCACACGCTGAGTGAAACAGGAACAGAAACAACAAGGGAGTTCTTTGTTGAATATGAAAGACTATAGGAAGGGAAGGAAACATGAGATCCATTTTAAATCATTGGAAGCGTTCAGCTGTCAAGAGGAAGATGCTGTAAAATGACCATGTAAAACAAACAGTATTATCCTAGTTACAAAAGCTCACTTAATCCTTATGACTGGTGAACCTCAAAAGCATGGTTTCTACATGCTTTTAGTATAATGATTACTTTAAACTTTTTCAGAGCTTAAACCCAAGTTTTAGAGTACTGGTGCACTTTACATAGTCCAGGTGCATACTCCCGGACATGTATAGCCTGGAGCAGAGAGTGGAGGTGGCAGGGAGCAGGGTGGGCAGTGGCAGGTTTCCTAACCTCTCCAGCGAGGTCTGAAGCATTATCTGCCATCAGCACATCTTTACTATATGCACTTCTAATATGGTGTTTATTTGCATATATTACTCCAGTTGCAAGTCGGAAGCACTGTTTTTGTAAGTGATGTCTGTCTTCCCTTTTCTTTATTACTGCAATCAGTAAGATTGTTCTTAATTAAAAGACTAAAGTTCAATGATAGTTTAAAAAGGGGTACCTATAGCTTTGACGGCCTCTTGAAAAGACTACCTGGATTTTGCTTTTAAAATGAGAATGCTTTATTTTTTTTTGTTTTATTTTGCTTAAGTCATGTTTCCATGCCTGGCTTTAAGGGTTACCCTCTTAATGAAAACAGCTGTGCACGTCTCTGATAAGCTAATATTGCACTGAAATCCCAAGTGTATTCTCCTTGGACCCTGTAATGTGTCAGAATCCAACACCTAATAACAAGGGTCACATTTAAAATTATGTGAGAACATGAAATAAAACTGGTACTTTTTTTAAGTTTGCAACTGCATTGTATGACTACAGATTTATGTACGATTTTAGTGTAGCTTAATGCAGAAAAAAAAAAGGTCTCCAAGGTGTTAAGTACAACAGCAAAAACAACAAAAGTCTTGTTTCCAGATATATCTCCATTTTAATTTATTTCTAAATGCAGAAATTTCACAGTGTGCAGAAATTTAACATTTATTTTTGCCATATTTTCCGGTTCCAATATTTATACGTCATATACCCATTGAAATAAGGAAAATGCAGCAGATATCAAGCTTACAATGGCTGGATTCAGGCCATTGTATGAATGGCCTGTCCTCATCTCAGAAATGAGCCATTTTACAATAAAGGGTGAAATTAATGGAATTCCGTGGTACAGATGAAGGAGCTGCATTTGTGCACATTTTATCATAGCTCTCCATCTTTCTAAAAAACACCAAAGGCAAATTTTAGTAGTTGCATGTGGTCAAGATCCGAGTCCTCGCAGCACAGGATGTCCCGTTAGCACTAACCATAAGTAGATCTTTAGGGCAGATTTCTCTTGTGATGGCAACACAGACCGTGGGAAGGGAGGAAACCTCGGTCCTCGCTGCTCTTCCATTCACTACCTCGTTCCATGGTGGAGAACCACCTATCCCATCTGCTCTGTTGAAACTCTAATATCTATAAATAGTCTGGAGGCTCCCATATTTGTTCTGTCTCATGGCAGCCCTTAGCTTTTGTGTCTAAATAGAATTTCACTTCTGTTCATGACAGTGCAGGCCTCAACATCTTCTGTTGCATATTTTGGAGGTAGAAAGCACTTTAATTATTAACTAAGGTAACAATTCCTTTGTAATTTGAATTTTGAGAAGCACTTTTTGTTTTATTCAAGACATCAGTATGAAAAGAAAATGTAAATTAGCAATTTATTTGTTATTTATTCTTCCTTTAAATTATAGTGTGGGTAAAACATCTCATTCTGTACTGGGCTTTCATTTTGCTTTCTGTATTCGTCAGTCATTTTATGTCTGACTGAAATCAACTATATGGAAAAAAAGCTGTATCATGCATTTAGGAGGATTCAAGCCTATTTTGAGTTAGATATACCCTTTTGGGAAATAATTTCTATACTATTAACTAAAAAACAATGTATTTACAGAATTTTCACTCTCTTGTTTGGGGAATTTATACCCTTTTTGCATGGTATTGCAACCTCTGTTGCTGACACTTGAATAATTTATATACAAATCAAGAAGTGCAGAATACTTCCGTAGGGCACAGCATAATTCTATGTCATTCATTATGGATTTATCTGATCACATGTGTTCAAAGCAAAGATGCACATAGCTTTCGTGATAAGTGTATATTGAGCCAAAAAATATTAACACAGTAAAATGTTTACAAGCAGATATTCTGTTTACTCTAATTGAACACAGATGCAATGTCTTGGTGTTCTTCTTTGCTACTGAAATATAACTGTGTATTCAAAATACATTTTCCAACATTTCAGGGCTGCAAATCAAGAGAAAATTGCTTAAAAATACAAAGCCCTCTACTTGAAGCTCTCAGGATCTTTAGCATCAAAGCAAGAGATACCTCTGTAAAACTAGAGGTATGCACTAACTGATTGCTTAAAAAAATAAATAAATTAGAAATACAATCCAGCCAGAAGGGGCTTCCACCAGTCATCCAATAATAAAAAATCTTCATAATGCATTGTACTAGAAATAAACATAAAAGATCTCCTAGAACATGTTTCATACACAGTAAGTAAAGAGGAAATGTACAGGAAAAAGGAAATAGACAGGAGGTTTATCTAATCCAAGAGACAAACCTGTCTATGTCACCCATAGTCAAACTAGCCACATAATTACTCCAGCGATATACTGTCTCGGAAGGAAAATTGTGCAAAAAGGCATAATGTGTACTCTTGCACGCATTGACCATATTTGAAACTATGTAACCTGGGGTCTGCTCATCCAAGAAGGTCCTAGCAAACACCAGAGAGGTGGGGAGCCTCCTACCTCTGATGGTATTGGAAGTGAGTGGAGAAAGGACAAAAGAAAAAGGGTAGCCAGCAAAGATTTCTAATTCCCTCCAGTCACAGCTTTACCCCTTCTGCTCCCAGCATAGCTGTGTATCATACTGGTGACAGCAGTGTGGGCTGCTGCGAAGCGATAGTTGGTGCAGAAGTCGAGGGGCTCTGCTGGGCAGGAAGCTTTACAGACAGCAGCCCCAGGCTGCCTGCTCGGAGCTCTGCACAGCAACGGTCAGCCTCCAACTCAAGATCTTTTTTTCAGTTTCACTTAGCCTACCATACCTGTTTTATCACAGGGCAGTATCACCAGTGCCGCGGCAAGTATGTTTTGGTATCTGTAGTAGGCGATGCTGTATGTTTTCCCGGTAACAGGCAAGTAGCGACAAAGGTTCATCAGTGAGTAATGAATCAAATGCTAAGGTGGAGACAGGATTTAATTGTTTAAACATAGTCATTGCAGGCATGTATCAGCCTTCCCTTTGAAATGTACTGAGCTACAGACGACGGGCAAGAAAATCTTTGATTTTTTCAGTTTAAAGCTTGATCGTATCAGCTGCTCCCAGTCTGAGCAGTTACAGGTTCTTTATTTTACTAATTATAATAGTAATTATGTCATTAGTTCTCAGAAAGTAATTTTAATAATTAGGTCAAACACAAACCGACTCCAATCTCATGACATACTAATTTAAATTGTTTGGATATTGTAATTTAGTAGGAGGAGTCAGCGGTAGAGTCATTCTGGGGACTGTAAGAAGGAAAATACAGCTGGAGAAATAACAGAAGATGAATTCTCTGTCAGAGACGTTAGTTAAGTTGTTTCTTGAATGATATTAAGTGGATAACATTAAAGCTATTTGATAGTGATGACAGATAAAATTATCATGTATTGAAAAATATATTAAAGAATTGATTCAGAAGCCGTAATTTTGAATGAGCATACCAACCCATTTTCTCTATTACTGTAGCAGCAGAAGAAAATATTTTCAATCCACCCATCTAATTTTCCTGAGAAATGAATCTATTCATATCTCTCTATGTTATACACTATTCTCGAATCTAGTTTCTAATCTTAGTTGCAACCTCGTATATCTTAAGCAAAGGTTACAGACACCAGGGGTCTTAGGCCACCAAAGCCAATTACACTGATGTAATATCTATGTACGTGAGATACTTGGGACAAAAGATGAAGAGAAAAAGAAGGGAGAGACTGTTCAGCCCTGGACAGGAAATTAATGTCGAAATCACTCCAGATCTGGCTTCTAGCAGTCTGCCTTTATCAATATCTCTATCCATTCACGTCTAGACTTTATTCTTAGAAAGAGATTTCATTATTGCATATTTTTATGAGACTGCTTGCACAACAGAATATTTTTTAGGGGGCCGGTTAGCTCAGTGGTTTGAGCGTGATGCTGACAACAATGACAACACCGAGATCACGGGTTCGATTCCCGCTCGGTCCCCATGTGTTATCTGGTCTAATCGAGAGGTGGCGGCCCTGCCCATGACAGGGAGGTTGGATTAGATGATCTCTAAGGTCCCTTCCAGCCTAGGCCATTCTATGATTCTATGAAGTAAGTATGAGTGAGTGAGGTCCTTTGCACTGCACAGCCCTGGACATTTTTTTACTAGTAGCTAGATATATGCCCACAAAAGTCCAAGACTGAGGGAAAATTGGTTTCAGCCAACCATGCCTAACATGGCCATCTGGTATCATACCTTTTGCAGAGTGACTAGCCTAGTTGATTCAGAATTCTCATCTCCAGAATCCTTAAAAGACAGAGAATAGCCACATAGAGATCACATGTCAAATAATTCTTAAAGTCAGGATCCCACTGCCTGCATCTACCAAAAAATATCTCCTATTGCCTCTAAAGGATCTTTCTCCTCTACAGCTTTGCTGACATTCAAAGTTCTCTTGAATCTATTTATCCCTACTGAAGGTGCAGTGGAATGGAAAAGCAGGCATACAGGATTTTTGCTTCACATGCAAAAACCAGACAAGATAAAACTTTGAAATTACATTTTGTGAAATGTTTTTGCATTATTTTATTTATACAGTAAAAACTATAGTATAAAACAAATCTTTACCTGGAAAACATATTCTTCTTATCCCACGATAACCTCTTAATTTGATATTGTAAGTTAAAAACTAATGGGACTGGTGACTTAGTCAAAGAATATATGTTTTTACTGACATAAAAGAAGGTTACTGGCGAGTATCATTACATTTATTAATGTTATCACTGCCTTAAAAAACATAGTAGTTAACAATGCGTTTTTAGAAATTATAATAAGCAGTCCTGTGGAAGTGTGAGAAATTTCTACATTTCCAGTTTGTTAAATAAAACTAGTAACTTCACTCATTGGATTAATCACTATAAGACATTACTCACAGCTTGGCTAGTACTTTCTGAAAATTCTAATTCTTTCAAAAAAAGAAAGATTAAAATAAATGCTAATGGATTGAAATTTTTCAAAATTCTCCAGTATTGTTTCATATTTTTTAATGGACATTTTTTTCAAAAAATATTTTGGATTCAAGAAGGTCTGAGTGATTAGAGAAAGTTTATAAATTTATCTCTGCAAAAATATTTCTAGAAGCAGTTTTTCTACTGCCTGTAGAAAGTATCGAATTTTAAACTAACACTGATGAGACAACTGTGATTGGAATTGTTTGGGATTTTTACTCTTTAAAAGGAATGTTAGTACTGGTGAATTTTTAAGCATGTCTACACATAACAGTTATGCCATTGCAAATCATATGCAAAAGAAGCCCATTTGCATGCCGTATGGAATGTGAGATTTAAACCAACTATGAATCCCACAAAAATCCAATGTTGCATTCCACAAAAATAAAGTTGTTTAGCCACTGCTTTCATTGAGTTAATTACTTATGTTCACAGAAACACTGACCATGCTTTCAAAACCTAGTGAAAGGATTCTTCTAACTGGAAAAGTATATATCCTCCAAAATATTTTTGCAGAATTACTCCCATAAATACTTCAATAGCTGTTATATTTTTGGAACAAGTGTTGTGGTCTTTAGACAACAGAATCCAAATTCACTGTATGTAGTACAAGGACACATAATAAAGGACCTTTCAGCCCATTCAATGGAGTGGAAGTCTCCCAGGGGAAAGCAGGTGGTGTTGACATCACAGCAATTTTAGTTTCCAGTCATGGATTCTATAGGAATTTTACTGAAGTAATTTTTTTTCCCCTCAGAGGGAGTGCTTTATTTCTTGGACACACTTTCTTGATCACACTTGTGCACTATTTGCTTTTCTTCCATTCCTGAAAGAAGAAGAGACAGCTGAAACTTTCTAATGTTGCTATCAGTACATGTCCTTTCAAAAAGTCGCTCTCCAGCTCTACTGTAGGTCACCTTTAAGTACTGGAAAGCCACTATAAGGTCTCCCTAGACACTTCTCTTCTCCAGGCCGAAGAACTTGAACTCCTTCAGCCGGTCATCATAGCAGACACGTTCTACCCCTCGGATTATCTTTGTGGCCCTCTTCTGGACCCTCTCCAACAGGTCCATATCCCTATTATTTTGGAGGCCCCAGAGTTGAATACAGTACTACAGGTGGGGTCTCACCAGAGTGGAGTAGAGAGGGGAGAATCATCTCCTTTGACCTGCTGGTCGTATTTCTTTTGATGGAGCCCAGGCTTTCTGGGTTGCAAACACACATTGCCAGGTCATGTTCAGCTTCTTGTCAACCAACATACCCAAGTCCTTCTCTGCAGGGCTGCTCTCAATCCACTTATTGCTCAGACTGTATTTCTGCTTGGGATTGCTATGATTCAGGTGCAGGACCTTGCACTTGGTCTTGTTGAACTTCATAAGGTTTGTGTGGGCCCACCTCTCCAGCCTGTCAAGGTCCCTCTGGATGGCATCCCTTCCCTCCAGTGTGTTGACCAGACCACACAGCTTGGTGTCAGCAGCAAACTTGCAGATGGTGCACTCCCACAGTTCATGTCACTGATATAGGTGTTAAATAGCACTGATCTCAATTTCAGTCCCTGAGGAATGCCACGTATATCTGAATATTGTGAGATTCAACTTGCCACATCTTGTGGCATAAACTAATTATTTAGAACTTTAATTTCAAAATGTTCTATTTCTCTCTACTAGTTGGAGCTAAATCACATAGATTCAAGACTTGACTGGCAACAGAGAGCAACAGGCATATGTTGGAAGAACAGGGATTTCTATTACCTTTAGAGATTATTTAGTCATGAAACCTTTTACCACAAAGTGTATAAGGAACAAATCAATTATAATCAAGCAGTTCAGAGGTCTTCCTAAAAGAATCTGGAAATGGAATAGAAAAAGATATTCAAAACCCTCAAGTGTATTTTGAATAGAGTCAGAAGACATGAAAGTTATTTTGCCTTTTGGTTGCAATTAATAACTACTGAATTTTGCAAATGTATTTTCACAGATTGTCATGCCTAAGTTGCAATACTTAAGGCAGATACTCCCTAAAGTCAGGGGTTTGAGGAACTAACACTGGCAGGAGCATCATGCACCTTCAAAAATGTCCTCCCAGTTCTGCTGGCCACAAATTCCTTACTGACAGCAATTGATGGTGGAGATTTCAACAGGTTACTGTATCTCTCTTACTGCACATCCTAATTCAGTCTGAGTCACCTTCACCTATTCACCACAGCTCCTGATGTTTCTGTCATCACATCCTTCTCTCATGTCTTCTAGCTTCTGGGTCAACGTTTAGACCAATGCCTGTCTAATACTTTTTGGCCTCCTTCTCCTCAGTTGTCAGTGACATATGCTCACAATGTGTTCTGAGGCAGGCTCTGTCTTTTTTTTTCTGATGGTTCATAGTTCCAGCAGTAGGGAAGAAAACCCTGTTCATTGACTTCACCTGTTTCGCTCTTCTTCTTCATTATTTTTGTTGTGGTAAGAAGCATTCTCCAAGACCGTTCCAGAAGAGTCCCATGGTTTTCCTAGAGGTCCTCAGCCCCATTTCATACATTTCAAGAAGAATTTTAACTGACTCAGTTTCAGATCCTATATACTTCTGATTGTAAGAAGAACATCTTCTGGTCTGTCCTGATGCTTGCTGTAACCTCAAAGTAAAGTAGGCAAGTAAAGTCTTGTGCATGCTGGAATATGCATAACAGGCTGGATGTTGAGTCTCTGGGTTTATCTGCATTACATAAGAATGAATAGTTGTGTAGTGAAACTTTTCTGGCCTAATAAACCAAATCCTCCACACCGGTATGAAGCATCAAACCACTGCTTTCTGCTTTTAAGCAAGATCTTCATGGACTGCCAGCCCCTATATCCTGAAATCTTACAAATAACAAATTATTTCAGGTATCCTAGCCTTGAGGATTCCTGTGTTAACACACACATCTAACATTCTACAGGGAAAAAAAAATAAGTCTGTTATGATCATCTGATAATTTCTTCTAGTCCAGAAGAAATACAGTCTTTTTTGTCTTTTTTTTTTTTGGTGGCTGGAAACACAACAATTCCGAGTGCCAGCAAGTGACTGCTTTCAGAACACTTAATGTAAGAACACAACTGTTCAATGCAGCTGGCCCCAGCCTTGAGGCTGCAGACAGTACTGACCTCACTGGAATACAGATCTGTTCGCTTTGACAGTTTGGGTGGGTTTATTGCTATTTCACAGTTTTGCAACAGTTTTATTGCTAACTATTGTCTGCATGAGGCAAAAAGAAAGTTCAAGAGAGATAACCAGGAGTTCTGCTGGGCTCAGGGTGCTTCCTGCAATGGTTCTTCTTCAGGTAGGATAAAACATATTCAAGATTTATTAGAAGCAGGCAAATGTCATTCCCTTCACAATGCAAAAAGTGCTTCAGTACTCTTGTAATAATGTTCGCGTTTTAGTCTGACATCCATGGGCTCTTTTAGGAACTGAAGTACAAATAGAGAAAGGCAAGATCCCTGCCCCAAGGAGCGCATGATCTAGCCTTGCAGTGTGCTGAAGGTATCAATGGCCCAGAGAGAAAGCAGAAGAGACGTCAACAAAATGAAGCAGTTATACACTGGGAACAGGTTCATATCCAAGCTAAAAGACCAGGTAGAAGAGTTTATGCTGTTGGTTACATTTTGGAAATCACAGAAGGGAAAGATTCTGATAAGTAACTTCTTATAGGGTTTCATGGAAGCGTATTTCTTAGTTAGGACCTTGATGTTCCAGGAAAAATAGAGTGAAAGCCATCCAAACCCTTAGAAGCCTCACCATGTTAAGAATGTACTTCCCAGAAGGTGTTCTGGTAATATTCACATTACTGTATCTTGATTACCCCTACTTTGTCCTGGTAGAAAGGAGAATAAAAAATACTATTTTAGATGCAGCCGTTGCTGTACAAAAGGCCAGAGCAATGTTGCATGAGCTGTTTGCATGCTTTTCTCCAGGCAGTTTTAAAGAAGATGACAATATTACAGCAGTGATGAATTTATTTCTTTGGGAATGAATTCATTAGTGCTCACTCACATCATATTTTAAGCAAGAGAGAGAGTGTTTTGCAAATTTTTAAAAGCATTCAAGAAGTCCCTCAAGTCAGCATAAAAAAAAGGATGAAGAGTTAATTCCCAGGATCTCCCATGTTCTAATCGACAAGAACAATAGGCCAAATTAAAAGCTGAAAGCACTTTTTAGCTTAAACAGAGTTAATCTTAGCAATGAATTTGTTTTACCATTCCAAACAGTTGTTTGGATTTGAGGGTAAAGCTTTCTTTCACGTAACACACTATTGCTTGATTATCCTTTTAAAAAAAGGAGTATTTTCCCTTACTCTGACCTACTCACAATATGCTAAAATAATGATTCCCCTCAGCATCTTGCCTAGTTATGTGGGATTTGTTCCTCCAGGTAGATGGAAAGAACATCGTCATATTCCTCTATTTTGTTGTTATCTGTCGTTTCATCTTACTAAAGAATGTAAATCCGAGTTGTTACAGGTCTTCATTCTTTCTCATGGCTTTGCAGCTCTTACAGGGCTCTTCGCAGTCTCTAAGTTGAAAGTCAAAAAAAAAAAAGTCAAAAACCACGCTATATGTCTAAAAATTATAACAAACCTTTCTCATATGAAAAAATAATGCATTTGACTGTTGGCTCCGTGATTGATATTCCACATTATCTCCTATATCACATGATGTATCACATACATATTAGCTATAATTCCATAGCCCATTCTCTTTCATGTAATAGGATTCAACAGAGAATATTTCAAAACAGAAGGAACTTCACTTGAATGGATGTATCCTTGAGAAATTCAAAGCAGGATGTCAGTAGCAATAGATTTTGGTGATAAAGGAAAGGTTTCATCAAGAAGGTTTCTCCTTTAAAGGCCACAAATACAGCTGGAGTCTGCGACTGGATGGGGATATCAAAGAAAACAGCAAAATCTCACAGGTGGTCACAGCCACTTCTATTCAAGAATCTACTTAATTACTCCATTTGTTCGGACACTGATCTTTCTGTTCTGTATTAGTCTTTACGGTGACTTCACTACTGTCAGGTGTGCCGGTGTCAATTGTGGTGATGAAGATGATGGAAGTACGATAAAGACAAGTGAATTGAACACCGTTTGTATACTGCTAATAAGAAAGAGTGAAGGTAGTTTTTTTTAAGGTGAGGGAGCTGTAAAACACTGACATTACGTCTATTACAGAGCTCCCTCTGATGGTGTTTCTCTGTAGTCACAGGTTGGTGGAGGTTCCCAGGTGCTGCTCTTCCTACTTCTGCAGTAACAAGAACTGCTCAGACCGGCCCTATTTGTAAATGTCTCACGCTGCATCCAGTCCCTAACGCAGCTTATGGATACTCCAGAGCAAGGCCCATATTTTTGTCATTAGGCTTCAGAGATCCCTCTCATCTCTGAAGATAAATAGGCTAGTTCTGGTGGTGGTACTGAACCATGGCATTGTTGAAGGCCTCATAGAGAGGAGACAACGGAATAAATATTAAAAAAGCATTTGTTGTGTTGCTGTTGTTATTGCATTTTCTCTCACTAATCACTTTTCCATGTAGAATAAACTAGCTCATGATTTCTGCAACCTTGAGCTTGGCAATGCTGTTAACATGTAACAGAATTTGTATCTGATGGTTCTCCAAAATAAACTATATGAAGTGTATGTGAAGTGACAGAGGAACTGCGTCATCAGTTGCAGCTTCTCCACTGCAGGCTAACAGTATCGCTAAGGGTAAGTACTGAAAAATCATGACTTGGATCCCCCAAAATCAAAAAATTCTCTTTAAAATCAGAACTATTACATAAACAAATACATTTTGGTTTTGGTTGTTTTTTACATTGTCTGTTGGTCCTTGGAGCCTTCAGGCTACATATGAGTGATACTTCTTTTTTTCCAGATTTTTCCCACAATATATGGCCTCAAAACATTTTTCTTGAATATGTGAATGCTGGCATTTTAACAAATATCATATGATCCCTCAAACTAGGCCTTTAATGAAGACACCAAGACCCTTGCAACAAAATGGAAATAGGGAGAATTGCATGATCTGAGCGTAAGGCTATTAAATAAAAGCTTTGAATTATAATTCTGCTGAGAGGAAAAGTCCTTACCTCAGTTCCCAGGCAAAAATCTTTACCTCAGTTCCCAGACAAAAATCTTTCCCTCTAGTTCAACTTCTGTATCTGCACAACAGGATTAATAGTACTTTATGCCAGGGCTTAATGAATATGGTGATTTTACCATTCATCTTACTCAAATAGCTTGAATATAAAAAGACTTTGTAAACTCTATGTACTATTATTCCATACTGGTTTATTCTCTAACAAAAACCCGCAGCCGTAGTGGCCACTCAAGTTTTTAATTTTCCTGATCAACACACCTACGAACAGTTTCTTTTCATACAGCTGAGACTGAGGAAAATAGCAGTATCAGGGGACCGAAACGCACCTCAGAGGGATTCCCGCACCTTGTTTTGCAGTCACTCCAGCCAGCTGAGCTCCCAGGGCTAGCTGGCTGGCATGGCACAGCTCTGCCTGTCAGTGCTAGTAGAATATTCCATTATATGTTAAACAATGTTTTCCAAAACAGATGAGTTATTTCTCACTGAAAACAACAACAACCCAGTCCCCTGGAAGAAAACTTAAATCATTTGTATTATCCAAACAGTAGGACACAGACTATCAACGTGGTTTAATTCACAGTGCTGTTCCAAATCCACACCTAATGACCTCCTAACGTGATCTTCATGTCCTGAGATGGTCCCGTAAGTGCAGGCACTAATTTAGCATGACGAGCTGTGGCGATTAACTTCAAATAGCTGGTGAGATACTTCTGCGTCTGTGTCAGAACAATAGGCCAGCCAATAAACATTGGCTATCATAGTTTGCATTTAGATTGCTCCCTCCATCCGAAGCACGTTATAAATATCAGGGGATTTTTTGCCTCACCCTTGACAGATAGATAAAACTTCATTTATGAAGCTCCCCAGGGAGTGAAGTCAGGAATCTGCATTTGCTATTAACAACCCAAGTGAGTGGTTCAGAGTCGAATGACTCTGTCATGCATGTTTTCCCAAATAACCAAGCACTGCAATATTGATTCAGTATAAGCACCTGAGTTAGAAACTGCAGCCCAAGTCACTTGTACAAGACCAAGTCATTATCGAATGACTCCCTTAGCCTGCTAATGCCACAGTTCCCTACCCTAACCACTAACTCCTATAGGAAATGTATTACTCGTTATCATAGAAGTCAAGTACATGATTCACATTTTCTGGAAGGTTTCATTTTATGCCTGAACAACATAACTTTCATTTTTCAGATTTTCTGATGTGAACCAACATAAATCACTCTTTAGAGCTAAGGATATGTTTTAGGGGGGCAACTTCCCCTTTATTTTGACTCCACTTCTCCCAGGGGCATATCTGAAGGAAGTTACTGTACACATGGTGGATGTGGGATTTAGTAAATAGGAAATACATGAAATTTAAGTGATTTTTGGCAGTTATCCCTTTGCAAATGTTAGCTTTTTCCCTGCAAAGGGTGTGTAACCCTTAGTGAATCAGCCTTTTAATGTTTTATTTGGTAACAGACTTAATAGTATGTTGTATAGTGTCTAAAGGCTTAAGATTAAAATGATATGTACCCGGTAAAAGGACTGAGCTAATCCTCACCAGCTGGAATACAGTGCTGAGGGGCCCTTCTTTCTCGATGGATTTTGCATTGGAATTAAGATCTCTTCTTAAAACAAATGAAAGAAAGTTTGCAGAAGTGAAGACATACAGTAGTAGAGCTAAAATGAAGTTGCAGCAATAAAGCTACAGAAATCCTTCTTTTGACTGGCTCCAACCTTCCAGACTAGCTCAGACAGAGCACCAGTCTCTGCTTGCTGCAACGCTGGGACAGACAACCCTCTCTGCTGTGCACAGACATCAGCCTAATAAAAAGCCTTCTTCCCGATTTGGAAGACTTATTACTTTTGGATCCAAATGCTTCCAAAAATACACGAGATGTAGAAAACACTCCTCATTTGCCAGAAACACATTGGAGTTTTGCTTACATTACATTCTTTCCTCATATATGTTTCAGGAAAAAAAAAAAAAAAAGAAAAGAAAAAGGAAAAGAGAGAAAGGGAGGGGAAAAAAGGAGCCATAATACACAAAACTACAAAACTTTCATCACAGTGATAAGATATAACTTCGAGTAAAGAGACTGGGAGACAGCTCAGTCAATACTGTCTTGAAATCTTCTTTTACACCTCTTTCCAAAGTATAAATATGGACCTCATCCAGTTTTCCCAATCTGAACGACTTTGGCTGGGGGAGGTTGGTATGGAAGTCATTTCCCTTTTAGGTGCAGTAGCTGCTTTCCACAGACTCAACAAAGACATGAAATATCCTTAACATCTGATTCCGAAAAGCTGACAACCACTTCTTTGTTTTACACAGCCATTCGGGGAAAGCTGCTGTGTGTCACCATATCGCTAGCAAAATTATACCTATTAAGCTCTGATAGGAGCTCTGGAATATTTCTCTCATTTGTTCTGGGAAACAGTGATTGAATACGTCTATTGTTTTCAGAATAGGAATTTCACAATTTAAAGTGAATTTCATAATTTAAACGAATATTATGTGTAAATATTACTTCAGTTAAGGGTGAGTATCACCGGGCCAGACTCCTAAGCCTGGCTGACCTATTGGGGACATGGTTTCAAGGACAAAGGCTAAAAAAAACATATTTAAAAGCCAGAAACAGTGAGATAGTTTCCCTGATGGGTGCTGAATCATACCAGATAATAGCCTCCTCCTTCTTCAAACAAGCTGGGAGGCTCTGCAGGCCTCAGCAACACTTCTCCGCTCCACCAGGGAAGGAAGCAAGTTGAAAGTCTTGCCTGGGGGATTTCTCAGCTACAGAGCACACTGGAAGAGAAATGGGGAAACGCCACTTTTTATGTGTGCTTATTTCCAAAAAACAATCAAAGCATTCCTCTAAGTTACTTCAGAAGGTGCAAAAAGCATCTTTGTTTTCTTCTAATTCTCTCCAACAGCCCATCAGGATCACGCTATCAGAAATTAAACTTCTTGGTCATATACAAGAAAGAGGAATTATTACTCTTTCTCTTTTCTTTTTTAATTGTTGGCTGTAGGAGCAGAAAATAAGAATTTTCAAGTAATGGAGTTACCTAATTATTTTCAGGACTGGCAAATCAGTGCAAATGTTGATTATGTTTTAGCATGTGCACAATTAGTGTAAAATAATATTATAAAGGAATTGTTTCATTTGAATGAAAGACTTAAATCTGCAAATCTAAACTGATCCAGTTCTAATCTCTTTCAGGTTCTGAAAGCTTATAATAAGTACAAATAAGAACTCTCCAATTCCTCTGTCAGGAAGGGTGGTAAAGCACTGCTAACACCCCTGTTTTACAGGGAATCTGGTCCCCAAAAGAGCATTTTGCCAGGTCTGGGAACAGAACTGGTATCTGCTGCCTTCTAGGCATTTGTTTTAACCACATCCTTCCTTCCGATATGCTGCAACTTCTTTTCAACCCCAAACCCAAATATTTCTTTTCTGCTTGTTTTTCACTGTAAGGCACCTGAAATCTAAACTGAGAAAATAAATGCCAAAACTCTGCACAGGTCATTGAGGCCCCTGCTTTCTTCATTTTTCTTTAATATGTCAGTGAAAACATTTCCTGGAAATTCACAGGAATGATGCAGATTGAAATTCTGCACAAAGATATCTACCACTAGTATCACCAAGTGGCATCATCTTTTAAGAATACAAGTAAATATTCTGTACTGTTGTTATGCTTTGCTATTTAAAATTCAGTTCTTGATGGTATTTGCAGGGAAGGCAACGAAAGCAGCAGGGGATCCTCTATCAAAGACCAGGCTCTTAAGATTTCTTGTGCTCATGCTAGCAGGCAGAGGAATGGAAGAGGCATTTGACCATGTACAGCACAGGTTTCTCTCTCCCAGAGCCAATGTGTATCTGTAAATAAGATAAATTACTTCTGGAATGTAATGATACTGCACCACTTTTTTTCTCTGTTCACAGGAAAGTGTCTTTCAAAGGGCTAATGTTCCCTTGGAAGGAAAGTCAGCCCACTGTCATAGCATGTCAGAAAATGTTAGTTTAAACCAATACTCATCTTGCCCTCACCTGAAATTTAAAGTATTTGATCATATTTGGCATATTTCAATGAAAAACAACCAAGGCTGTATTTTGAATTTTCTATTAGTTTTTCTGAATGAACTTTCTCCACTTATTTTGGTAGATATATTTATGTCTTTCTATATCACAGAAAAAGAAGTAAGATCAAGACATGTTATTCATACTCTCCGTCTACCCCTAGTTTTGCTCACCTCACTAAACAGACCATTTACAGTCACTTTATTAGTCTCCTCGCTGCTGTTATATTCCAAAAAGCCCTTCCACTCCAGTGTCTATCTTTTCCTAGTGTCAGACAACTAGCTGCAACTGCTCCAAAGTGGCAAAGATTGTTGAAAATAATTCAGTCACTCTAGAATTTTCAGAGAATGTATTAAGCTGAAGTAAATCATGCACAGACGCAGTGCTGTTGGTCTTTTCTACCTGATTATAGTGGTTTTTAATTTGCTTCATTAAATTAATAGCCAAAATAATATGGATTTTAATGCAGGGGATTTTTGAAGTTTCTCACTTGCATTATAAATCACATTGAGGTTTGTGTATGGTGATTCTAATCCAGCTTGGTAGCACAAAATCTGAAATACAGGCCTGTTTTTTGAGGAATTTCTCTGAGCAATTAAAAAAATCTTATGGAAAATTTCTGCATTTTGTACTAAATTTAAAGCAAGAACTTCCTAAATGGTACAGTTTATTTTAATACCATGCTTCACACATGCAAGTATGTTGATAACAGACTCTGTTAGGATTTCTAACCTTAATTGCATAGATAATGTGAAGCAATATCTGACTGTGGAAATAAAAAATGTTTTTTCTCTTATTTTTCAGTCTTTCTTTTTATTTGACTTAGTAATTTGTCCTTTTAATATTTTTGCCAAATAGGAAAAAAAAAAAAGAAAAAAAAATAGTTTAAATCTTTTTTAAAGCTGCTACTGCTTGTATGTTATTCAGTTGGCTTCTCTGAAAAGGCTATCTAAATTCCATTAATGCTTAGCCTATCTCATTAGTTTAAATTCTTCTTCTCCATTTGTCTCAAACAGCCCTGGAGTTTTACGCTTTTTCTGACATGTGTTTTCCTTTATGAAGTCTCTTTTCCAGGCACAGTTGTGCACCCATGTTGATGGTACCTGAACAGAGAAGAACAATTTGGGAGGATTGACCTGACCAGACAAGCAAAGCACCCACCAAGGAGTTCAGCACCTAAATACTCTGTGGATGTGAGTCTGACTTTCAAACTACACAGCAGCAGTTTATTTAAAGTATAATGCCAATAGCTCCCACAAATATTAAGGGCATTTTTAGGCTAAAAAGCTGTGTATTCAAAGCAAGGCTTTCTGGATGAGATATCTGCCACATTGTGGGTTGTTCAGGTTCAGGAGGGGACTTGTCTCAGGTAAGAGGTTGGCCTGACCTGTCATTGCCAGCATAGGGAGTGACAGGAGTGACACTTTGTGGTGTATCAGACCCCCTCCTTTCATTAGGCTGAAAGTAAAGACCAGGTGCAGGGCATTATTCTCTTTAGCTGAATATTTTCTCTTCTCTAGCTGTCTGTGGTGCAAGGGAGACAACTTTCATCCACAAATGACAAAGGGGAAAAAAAAAGAGATATCTTTTGATCTGGAATGCTATCTCTCCATCAGCAGAGATAAGAAAAAAGGTGCTATGACCTGTTCAGTTGGTGCTGCAAACACCTTTCTAACACAGAATGATCAATAAAGCTTAGAGAGGTGCCTGAGGCTCTTCAGACATAAGTAGAAAGTCAGTTAAAACGTAGGAGTTTCATGACACAGCATAGAGCCTGCGAAAGTGATAGACAAGAAGAGAAATTGCCACGGAATTAAAATTTCACCTCTTTCATCCCTTTGCAAGCAAAACTTCACAACGCTGTCAGAGGAAATGAATCGACAGAACACAATTTATAAACACACCAGAATAGACAAAACTGGCATTGAACTTTACAGAGCTTTCAAAATAGAAACAGCACTTAACACATCAATACTTAACAACAAAATATAAGGTCAAACTTTTTCCTTTTTTTATGAGCACCTCCAGGGAGTAAAATATTTTGGGTATTTTAGAGATAAATTACAACATAGGTGAACTTGATGAGGTTTCGTTTAGCTGGAATCAGGTAGGAGCTGTATATCAGAAGGGAAGCTCTAACAGAAAGTCCTGTCATATGGATGGAACATACATTGAGTGTTTGCTTTTCAGATTGAATATCCAGTCCCCAAGGTGAAACAATAATGAATGACATCTTACTGACTGCCCAGACAGATCTTATGGTGCACTTTTAGATAATATGTAGTAACTCGATATCACTACTCATAAAATCCTATGTTCATGGAAACCAAAGGAAAAGAAACTACTTTGCCCAAGTTAGGTTTCAAGTTAACAAGATAAATGTGTTTTTTCTTTTAATTTGTTATTTGTATTTTAATTATTTTTTGATATATTTCATTTTATTTATGATGTGTTGGGGTTTCACATTTATATTTTTGTTTCAATACATCTGGACAATGTACTGTATAGTTTGATTTCATTTTAAACTCTTAAGCTACTCCTTGTGCAAGAGGCAAAAAACCACATAGCCCTGGATTTTCAGAGCCTGGGTAGAGAAACAACTGTGCTTGCACAGAAACTATTAGTCTGCTACAAACATGCTCTTGCTTATGGTGTCCTAGAACTGGACATTAATCTTAATATTAATATTGATCAAAAAAGGAGGACTCTGCCCACAAAAACATTTTGGAAAAAAAAAAAATTCAAAAAGATTTTCATTGGGTTATTTTTCCTTAATTCTGATCAAAAAAACCGCAATGTTTTC
This sequence comes from Apaloderma vittatum, assembly GCF_000703405.1. Taxonomy (NCBI): domain Eukaryota; kingdom Metazoa; phylum Chordata; class Aves; order Trogoniformes; family Trogonidae; genus Apaloderma; species Apaloderma vittatum. Next base: position 62,187 of record NW_009710932.1, on the reverse strand, counting down.
ATTAAAAAAAAAAACATGACTGATTTAAAAAGCAGTTTCCTTGGGAAAAAAAAAAAAATTATTTTATGAAGCAGGCCTTCAGAATGTCCAAACCATACCTTTGGGCAAGTGTATGTGTACACTGAATACCAGCCTACCAGGACATGACCTTACTCCATGGTCTGCTGATACATACGTAGGTTTGTCACATGCAAGATATAAGGCCTGGTAAAAATAGAAATAATATTTATTTTCATTACAAAATGCCCACTACTGAGATGGAACCAACTCAAGCCTAAAAGCAGTTTGATTTCCTACTACTAATTAAGTAGTTCATATCACCATAACAGTCTGACCACCATCACAATAAAGCAACTTATTTTTCTCCCAAGAACCACAGAAATTCCTAAACTTACCCAAAACAATCAAAAATCCATAGACAGATACAGATCTACTGCAGGTAAAACTGCAAATGATGTGAAAAAGGCAAATAATTTCAACAGAGTTTCCATCCGTAATTAAGCCATAAGTCATATCAATGTCATGTAATATTATTTTGGAACAAAAAATTACTGTCTGTAGTTAACATTTTTCCAAAATGTGGACCTTAGTGGTTCACATCTAAGAGTCTTCAAAGAGTTAGTTAATTAACATGCAGAACTATTTAAACGAGAGATGTAACAAAGTAAGTTTAATTTTACATCTGAAACTGTGATATTCCGAACTTAAGTTTACACAAAATGAAGGTGCAACTTCTAAGCAATGACAATAATCAAATTGTTGATCAGCTAGTTAGAAGGAGAACTCAACATCTTTAAAATCTAATTATACATAGTTTTCTAAGACAAAAAAAAAATTATTATTTTCAGATCAGTTGACTGCACTATTCTTCCCTGGACTTGGGAACCCCTATGTATCTCTTTCAGTCATGGGCCATGTTAAGAGTGTTCCCCTTTCTGAATGTTTGTTTGTTTTTATGTCTCCTGTTACAGCAAGGGTGGGAGAGGAATTCAAGCTGTAATTAATTTGAATAATTATATGTACCATCTATATATAGCACCAAACAAAGCTTATGTATTAATGCATGATAAAAGAAACTGAAGATGAAACCCCCAGCTTATTATAATGTTGTCTTACATAATATTAGTAACACTTGGCACTCACTTCATGTTCAAAGCTAATCAGAAACATTAAGTAATTAACCTACATATGACTTAATGCCTTCTGCCAAGATTGCTGTACACAAGTAAGTAACTAGAAGAAAAAGGATCTAAAATCAGATTTAATCTGGAAGTACGAATAACAGTTATAAAAATCTTTCTCTTTTCATTTTTCATCTAGAGTTTTACCAACACTCTTTACATTTGTTTTAATGAACAGGAGACCAAAACTTCTGATTCCTAATTGTTCAGGAGTCACACTGAACCCAAGCAGAGCTATAAAGCCTGACTACCTATGACTGACGACTAGAAGACTGGACTGACTGGATTAGGCATTGTGTATAGCGCTTACCCTCTAGAATTCTGTCACCCACTGCCAGCTGTTGAGCAGCACAAAAAATGTAACACACAGTATAAATGAAGAACACAAACCATATAAAGGGAGTTTTTCCTATTTAAAGAAGCACAAAAGACTAAGGAAGGTTTTCTTGCTGCAACAGACTCATTGTTCTGAACAAAAATCAGAACTTCTGCGTTACAAACCTAGTCTAGGGTCTCATTTTTTCGGCTTTGATTTTCTCTTTTATATTTTTGTTCTTTTCTCCTGTTATTTTCTAAATTAAGCACAGTATCTGCCTCCATGGTGGAGAGCCATTCTCCCGCTCCCTCTGCATGGCAAATAGTTTGCTATTTCTTCCATATCTTATCATGTTTCTTCTCCTTTTCACACCTCACCTTCTGTTAAGAAGGTGGACGATGAGCTGAAAAGTCTACTGAAAAAGAGCTAGTGATCCATTGAGCTCATCAGCAGATCATAAGTAACTATAAAAAGCAAGCACTCACAGCAGCAGCATAGTGCCCCTGGCCATGCCTCTTTGCACAGACACCAAACACAACACAAAAGCTATATCAGTTTCTTCCACTCATTAAACCCTGCAACTGTGGCTACATTTTTATCCTCAATGTATATATATATCCACTTCTCCAAACAAAAAAAGAATCCTTTTGAATGTTATTGTCTCCAACTTCTTAACATGTACCATGGCTTTATGAGCTCTTTGATGAGTGCGGGGTCAGTGTGAGTTGGGATGAGACTGATGAATGTGTATGGAGTTATAAGTGAGAAGACAGAGATGGAGTAGGCAGGTGAGGTCAAGATGCCCTTATTTAAATAGGGATTAAAAAAATATATGACTACAGTGAGTATGAAAACACCCAGGGAAAAACAAGCAAAAGCAATGGGAAAAGACATCAGGAAACATGCTAGGAAACAAGGCCAGGAGGTTGAATTAGGAAATAAAAGTCTTGGAAAGAAAGTTACCTTCTATATTTTTTTGCTGGACAAGTATCAGAAAGAGGAAGCTTGGTGACAAGCGCAAGTGAGGAGGAGATACGAAGGAGCACATAAAGATCACTGGATGTAACTGCCAGAAGCAGATGGGCACCGAACTAAGAGCAGCACGCTGCAGAACCTTGTATCCCTCGAGCACCATCATAGCGCATCGGATGCCATGGTCAGGCTCAACCAGCCAGCACAGACCTGCCAACAAAATCACTGTGAAAAGTGGCAAGGGTAAAGTTGGCTTCACTAGTTCAGTCTCCCACCCATTGCAAGGGGCTGGGAGGATCCTAGAGGTGGAGGGAGGATGGTTGCTCCATCTTCTCCTTCCGCCCTCCTCCTCCCCGGCACCCCTGGCACAATTTCTCTCTCTCTGTGGTCACTTTTTCCATGAAACAGGGATGGGGTTTGGTAAGGAGAAGGGAGAAGGGGAGGTGGCGGGTGCTGGTGCCTCAGGGCAGGAACCAGGTGGGCTGCAGGGACTTGGGGAGCTGTGGGAGCCATGTAGAGCCACGCTGCTCACACGTCCATCAGCACCTCCATGCGCTCACGAAGCAGGGTGGGGAATATTGGATATCGCTTTGGTCAGGGCTGAATCCATAATTGAGAAGAGGAGAGTTCATTACAAAATTTGGCCTTGGAGTGCTTGTCTTGGCAGGAGGCTTGGCTGAGTGTTAAAATCATTACTGAGTGGCCTAAATCTAAACAAACACCCACCTTTTCCATTTATTACCAGGATGAAATGACTTGCATTGTAGAATTGAAATACCTATAGTTGTCAGCTTCTCATTAAATTCCCCTCTCACGGTTGACATTCCCTCTGGTCTAACTTTCCCTTATGTTATTCTACTGACAAGAGTTATGTATTAAATTACAAGTTATCTGTCGCAGAATGAGAATTTCACTTCACACCAGACAGGGGTCTGTTGTACAGTGCTAAGAGTTCCTGTTTCTCTGGTGCAATGTTGTAAAGCAAGTCAAAGGTTAAATGAAAAAAAGGTAGGATGACTGTAACATGATGGTAGATGAAAATTCAGGACTATACAACAAGGGAGCTATTTTTTATTGTTATGAATAGGTAGCTGGATGTAACCCGGCAATATTAATGCAGCTGTGTTTTTGTCACTGTAAGTAAACCAACTGGTGGGATGGTATATATGGAGGAACCACTGTATTTGTTTTAGAGCTTTTTCCACCCATTTTTTTCCCCAAAGAAGTCTGTCTATATTGTTCCAGCCTCAATGAATGCTTCAGGAACTGTGACCCATTTTACAATTCATTTGCACAGGGTACAGCCATTAGCATGCAGAAACCACAGCACTCTGCCTAAGAGAACAACTTTTTTATTATTACAAAGGAGATAAAAATGATGTATTACATATTATATTCCATCACTGAAGAGTATAACACTGAAATATACCTCTGTCTCTACCTGCCTATCAGAAGATAGATTCAACAGTAGAGAAACAGAACTGCAGATTGGGGGAATTTCCCCCCCAGTTTTATTTGCATTTGCAGAAAATACACATAAAGAAACACGTAAAACAAATCACTCAAAAGAGTGATTGGAAACAAATTTAAAAGAGTAGTGTTTAAATAATTAACACCTGCCAAAGTAGGAACAGAGGCCTTATTGCTGATATTAAATCATATCCTTTAACGTCTGAAACAGATGACAGTAAGTAATTCCAAAACAGTCAAGACAGGAAACCAAGTTTTAGTTCTTGGAAAGTTGAATTAGTTTCAACAAAGTTGATAAAAAGCCTATTTTAATTCCGTTAATTCTAGTATGGAAAGCTGAGTTTACATTAAACTTTTTTTTTCCTAATTTTATATACTGTAACTGAACATTTTTTGAATCATGATTTAAAGTATATTCATTATTCAGTAAACTAATGATGTATGTTCCACCTGGTTGCTGCAGAGCCTGGTAAGTAAAAGCTGTGGGTAGTATCTTGTTACCAAGAACAAATATTGGACTTGCCAAGTTTCCAGTCAGTAAATATAACTCACAATAGCTATGTCAGATAGGCAAATAAGGATGTTCCCCAGCAGGGGGGGAAAAAAAAAAAAGAAAAGAAAAAGAAAAAGAAAGATACTGTGTAACAGTTCAGTCCTAAAATTCAAGTTCTGTAAAAGCACCCATTGCAAAAATTGGCAATTTTGCCCAAGTAAAGACTGTGGCGTAATAGTTTGGAGCAATGCCTAGATTTTTTTTATTCGGAAAGAGTAAGTTAGAGAATGTGTGTGTGTGTATGTGTGTGTGTGTGTGTGTCTCTGTGTGTTAAAATAACATTAATGCTGAAACACATATGAGTAAAAGCAAAGCTATTCTGGCTATCACCTCACTCCTAATACAGCTCTTTGTCTCTCGGTCCTTCATCAGACTTGCACTCTGTGGTTAGATCAGAGGTTACTCGCATTTGGAGACTTCCTTCAAGTAATAAATAGGTTTGTCCATCTTAGATATTATTTTGCAGTATCCAGACCTCCTACAGTTGTGAACAGATATTATCAATGCAGCATCACCTTGAGATGGGCCTCGGTATGCAGTAGGCTGAGCCCAGCAGGGCTGGATGACTGTCCAAACCCCAAAGATGTAAAGCATGGTTGAGACCTTCACTCCCCTAGAGCAAGACAGTTCTCTGCTGGAAGGACAACACATTTTTTTCTGCAAGGGAGAGCATTCTGGAGACAGAAATGATGAATTCATTACACCATTTCAATAAAGACCACAACAAATCCTACCACCTTCTGTTTCAAACACAAACCTGGGTTCTTTGCTGTGCCTTCTCTAATGTAAATGTAGAGAGATGTCTATCTGAAATAATACTCGTCATAAAACCCTGACTAAGCCCAGGAGACAGTCCCATCTCCAAACACAGACCAGTGCCCAGAACAACAGCCACCTCGCATTGCAGATCCGTCTGAGTAGGCCTGGCAGTTCTGATAGCAACAGCAAGACCAAAATCGGTCAGGCCAACTGGAAACTCAGGCAAACAGCAACTCCAAACCGTGCACACAGGTTCTCCTGAGAGAAAAGGGTGAAAAAACCAAGATTATTTGAATGATGCATAGTCATATGGTTTAATGTACAGTTGGCAGACATTCAGCTCCAGTAGCAGTGGCTGTGGTATAAAAGTTAATATAAAAGAGTACTTTACAGATGAGGTAACTAAGTTACAGACGGATCAAGTTGTCACTTGTTCCTTTAGGATTTGGATCTACCTTCTCAGTTAAAATGTTCTTTTTCTGTATGCTTCATTTCCAAAGCACAGCAAAGGATGCTTGAGTGGCTATTTGCATGAGAGCTACAGAGAGAGGAAAAGCCTGGGAGGAGACAGAATGTTTCACCCCTTTGGTGGTCACAGCTGGAATAAACCCAAAATACTGAATGTATTATAAAACAAAGCTAAAGTACCTTCAGAGACAAAATTTAAAAGCAGCTATCTCAAAAGCTGTATCTACTTTTGTAGTTGTGGCAGGGCCTTTTCTGTATTAGAAAAGTATCGGTAAAATCAACCAAGTTCACTTTAAGCCCTTATATTCCTTACTTGATTTTTTTTAATATATTTTAATTAAAAACCCGCTTCCCAACTGCAGGCCAGCAAAACATTTTGGGGCTAAAATTAACAACTTTAAATCAGTTCTTTTTTATATATAAAAAATATCCATTTAGTTAAAATGTAAAAAGAGGTTTCCCAGGTTGTCTGAGCACCTGAGCAGCCACATACCCACACAGTCTGCAGGGCCATTTGCACATGTTGGAGCCTCAAGAGAGACAAGAGCTCTTCAGCAGCTGATCCAGCAGCACTACTGCTACACTGCACCCATGCAAGAGACACACATTCCCTCCAGCTCTGCCAAGACACAGCATCACCGACCTTTACGGATCGGCAGTGCAATATTGTTTTAAGTTTTCCTCCCTTTTTGAAAATATCTGAGAAACTAGAATGCTTAATAGGAATTAACAGGAAATATACCACGATCCTGACAGTGGTGTTCTTTTAACAAATCCTCTTTTTATGAAATGCATGGATTAACCATTAAGTTCTTAAACTAACTTAGGAGCTGAAAGTGGCTAGGTTGTTTCTGGAGAAGAGCACCACAACTAACAGCATTTGTACAAAGAGGAACTGACAAAGTTTTGCCAGCTCGTGCAATACTATTTTAATTAGTTTTAAGCTAATGACAGGAACAGAATTGAGACACATTTTAATTAAACTTTATTTCCTAAATTTCTTTGATCAGGCACAGATTTACCAGGTCATTTCTATACCCTGAAGAGTTGCATCCCCTCCAGTAAAAATGGTTCTTAACTCTTCTTCATCTTGCCTATGCAACTGGCCTCCACTCTCTTGTCCTTCATTGTCTATATTTCCAGTTTGGACCTCTACTTATATCTCTTTCACGTGTACTCTCTTTTATTTTTCTGTGAACACAAAGTTGAAAATGTCAGGCTATTAACAAAGTGCCATTAACATTCTTATAAATCTTTACTTTTGTTTTTCACTCTCTGCTTTCTTTTTTATTTTGTTTGTTTTTTCTTCTAAAAGACATACACTGAATTTACTATAGTTTCTTCAGTGAAGCCAGTAATCAAAAAGAGTCAAAAATGTGTTCATCAAGCCCAGTAGAAATGCAAGGGAAGGCACAGCAGTTTAGGCTCTATTTACAAGGCTTCGCTCTCCCTCTACTTATGCGCAAACCAGATGATTCACTGTCAGTTACTCACCAATCACAGTTTGTTGATCTATGTTTGGACAATGCTTTGCATGGCTACAAGCATTCAGTTAGGGAACAGCATCACATGATGTGGTGGCCCATTTAACACGAAAAATAATGGACACTAAACATCCTAAATTAAAATCATCAAAACCCACAAGATGCACACTGATCATCCACGTGCACACTTACCATTAATAAAAGCAGGTAATTTAACTCGGCACACAGGCTTTGAGAATGGAGAAAATTATATATATCAGTGAGGTATTTGACTAGTTTTAGTAGTTTTCTTGTCTGAAATAATGAATTCATCTTTCTTGCAAAACTGTTGTAGAGAACCCTCTTATCTTTCCTAATCCAAGAAGCCTGAGAAAGCTCATTTGCTGTCTTTTGTAAAAGGCAAAATGGCACACAAATACAAAAAAAAATTATGCCAAGCTTTGATTTTTTGCTTGCTACCCATGTAGATGTTTTGCAGATTGCCTTCATGTAGATTAAAGTTACCACAGGACCACATGTTTAGAAAAATTCAGTAAGAATATTATGCTGAAAATAAAACAAAAAAAAGCACTACCTTGTCCTCAGAATACTCTCTGCTCTGTCATAACTTTTTACAGTGAAGGAGAAAAAATAATGGCTCAAGGCATATTGCCCACTAACATACTATAAACTCAGTGAATCTTCAGCCTTAGGTTCTTTGTCCCCATGGCTGCGACTGGAAAGCTATTAGCAAAGAGCTGACATTCGGAGAGTAGCGCTTCCCACTGAACTCTGGAGGTCAAAGAGAGTCAGTGCTATTCCTATTGAGGTAAAAATATTTAAAACGGTACCTTGTGTAGCAAATTAAAAGCTCTGAGAGCACCCATAAGATACAGCACTTTAGTTCTGTGAAGAATGTAGGCTTCAGCATCATTAACTAATCTGATTTATAATGACAATTAATTATTATGGCCATTAGACTAAATGGCTTCTGTCATCTGCAAAGACATAATTGGTACAGAAAATAGTTTCATAGCAAAGGAACAATCAATCAACATGGGCTGAGCACGCACATGTATTTTTTCCTCTCTGTTCTCTCTCACAATGAAAACCCAAACACAGAGTAGGGAGCTAGGATGCGAGGCAGCTACTCCCATGGTGAGTGACGTGACGAGGCAGAGGCATCCCCAGTTAAATGAAAAGCTCAGAAATGTGGTAAGGCAGGAGAGAGGGTGTTATGGGGCTAAAACTGTACTGCATACTCCTGCAGTTAGTGCCACCTCAGTCAATGCCAGCAAAGGACCGACAACTCAGCAGCAAGCTCAGTAAATCTACAACAGATACATACAGCATAAAGTTTATACTTATCTCTTAGTTTCCGGTTTCACTGGTATGTAAGGGGAGGAAAGCAAGTACTGTAGAGCTCATGTGAAAAGAAATGTGTTCCTCGTTCTGTTCCTCCCTTTGGAATCACAGTACTTGAAAGGACAAGGACAGATGCGGCAATAAAGGCATATTTTTTTCCTTCCAGTCTCCAGCAGTCTCTCAGAAGCATGAAATTAACAGTGTTACCTAATTTGAATTTCCTGTGCTGTTTGGTTGATTGCCTCTGGTTCAGAGGTACATCGTAAGCAAAGGTGGGAATTTTCCAGACATCTGACAATAGACCAAAGCTTGAATGAATCATTTGAAAAACATATGATTAACCAATCTTTCAATTAAAATCTTCCAAGAATATAATAACTTTATTCCTCAAAGATTGCCATAAAAAATAAATCACCTGCATTTAAGATACTGCAAAAAGCAGACACATAGAAAAGAAGCATGGAGGAAAGTAAAAGACCTTGGATATTTCTGAAATGGTTTGGGCACTATTTTAAGAATTTGTATTTGACCTATTTTAAAATTTGTCTACCTAAAACTTTGAGCTGATTTATGCAACAGCTAAAGCAACTGTGTTATTTTATTTCAGACAATTTAGTAAAAAGCAGTAAAAATTTCAAAGTAGACATGCACATATTGTGTGCTTAATTTCTTTTTTCTTACTTGGGTAAGCAAAACCAACCAAATTTTACAATGATATAAACCATTTTTAGAACTCTATCAACCAAGAACTCCACAACAATGTAGCTGTGTTAGTCTGAAAATAGTTAAACTGATGCAATTCTTTGTGTGTCAAATGATTTCAGAAAATAGAGAATGCTGTGAGGTTGCTCTGTGGGATAAGAGATTGCTTGTCTTAATCTGCTCCATTCCCCAATCTGTTCTTTAAAGCCATTCCAGATGATTTGGAATATTCAGAAACATAAATGTATTGAGTCTGGAAATTTGGAAAGAGGAAGATCTGATTTTCTTAAGGAAGAATACACGAACATCTGAACTCTCTCCAAATGGCTTATTCTGGGTTCTGTATGCAGCTTCCGGGAGGTCACTTGACACAAAATTTGTTCCTTCCATCAGAAGATATGCTATTGTTCTTTGTATAATCTCATACCAGAATGAACAATTAGCATTTTAAGGAAGAGATTGGCTCAACAGGACACTGTAGCATAGTCACAGCATTTTCATATCTATATAGATGTATTTTCAGTTTGTCAGTTAAGATAATCAAACTTAAATTTATCAGTGACATTTATTTTTGAACCAAGACATGTTTACATGGTATTTACAGGAGCAATAATGAAATGTTGAATGTGAATATCACCTTGAGAGGACTGCAGAAACATTTCAAAGATACACACGCAATAGTTGTTCTTGCATTGTGCACGGGAAACAAATTTTCAGAATCAAGACACACTGGCTATATTTTTAAGAATACTGAATAAATGACAGTGAATAAGACCACGAGGGGCAGAACTGTAAAAAATTTAAATCTTTTTGCCTTTTCTTTAAGGCCACAAAGTACTGGTTTTTTACATGGCTGAAAAGTCATGATCCAGGCCAGCAGACAGGCAAAGAAATTCACCCAATACGCCCTACCAGAGAGCTCCTCGGGGACGAGAGCTGGAAGATAAAATGATGGACAACTCATGTCCTTCTTCTGAGCTTGTAAACACAAGTTCTTCAACCACAGTAACCAAATTCTGAACTGGTATTGGTGTTTACATAATGTTGAACAGTACTTGTCTCAACTGCTATGATCTATATCTGCATTGGGGTTCAAACCAACATGAGCAACACATTTTTATTTCTGGGGTTTTTTTACCACTAGAGTAATGCAGTTTTGATTTAAAAATATTTGTGATCTGCAGCAAACACCAGGTTTGGTACTAGTTGGTGTCAGGTATCCAGTGAAACACAATGGAAGTAAGCAACTGGACACGGCATCTTGTAATTTAATGTCAATCACCAAAAAAATAAAAAGAAGGGAGGGAGAAAAAAAAAACCAGATCCATATTGTTTTCAAGGAAAAAAACAAAATGTGTATTTGGGGTTACTCTGGCCTATGGATGTCAAAACGTGTTCCTATAGCACTGGGTGCTTCCCTTTACTGAAATATATTCCAGTTCACAGTATAAATTATCACAGAGCTAATAATATCGAAGAGGTGGGTAGATGGCCAAGATAAATACACTACGTGGCAGAGGGCTGACTATTTGGAGAATGATGGTGGACAAGCAGCTGTCACCCAGTTCCAGTGTGTGCTATGCTCAAGATCACTGAAGTGGTGGAATGTATTGAGAAAGAAGCATTTGTATATTCTCTCCCTCTCCCAGGCTACAGCCTTCTAATGTGCATAGATTCTCCAGACCTGTAGTGTTTTCTACTTATTATTCTGCTTTAATACATTCATGCACATAAGGGAGAAAGGTTTTATGTATCCAATAAAAAATGTGAATGTGTAAGTATATAAACATGTAGACAAGCTTACAATGATTTCCAAAGTGTAAAAACTCAGAAGAAAAGAAAGAAAAAGCAATAAGAGAATTATTCTAATAGCTTTTATGAATGTGCTCCTTCCACTATTGTTGCCTACAGCTAACAGTAGCTGAACAATGAAAACATATTGGAAGAATGACTGAAACTCAGTATTTCTCTCCCACAGGTACATCTAGTCCTTTTTTTTCCAGGCAAAAATCTCTAGAAGGGATTATGAATTACAAGTGGTGAAAACACAAAAGTAGCATCCCTGTAGATGAATGGGACAAAATCCAGATAAAATTGAACTGAACAGGAAAATAAATTATAAAAAAAAAGAAGAAAAAATACATATTTAAGGTGTAAAAGGAGAGGCAGGATCCTATGGTTTCCATTTGGTCTGACCAGAAACAGACATTTCTAACACAGCTTCCACATATGTCTCACCCGCAAAACTGCTCACGCAGTTACATTCATTTACCCTTGCACAGATTCAATGAAGGTGGCCAGAAGAACTGTATTTGAGGACGGGTAAGTAGAAAAGTTCTGGGAAAGGAATTAATCGAATATCAAAACATTTTCTACCGCTACCAATGTACAGAATAGACTCAGCTCAAGTTCAGGGTCTTGGGGACAAGCTGGCATAGCTGACATTTGGGCAGTTATCCCCTTTTATTTGTCAGCTGAGCAAATCTCATACAGAAATCATCGAGAGGTAATAAACGTCAAACACTGCAAATTTTGTTTCTACAGAATAAAATGCAGCATCCAACCGCTTTAATGCTCCAGATAGGTATTGCCTCAGCTTGCCAATTTCAGAGTGGAACCACACTTTAAATATTGTGCAGACTGTAGTTAAGTGCTGTAGTATGTTAAACTTTCCAGTCTTACATATTTCAATTGATTCTTTGTTCTCCTCTTTCTGAACAGGTTAATGAAGCTAAAGGGAAGGAGACGAGGATTGGTCATTCAATCAAACTGCAGCATATGGAAAATTCAACATTTCAATGAATTCCAAGCGTAAGCCAACACACCTATTCTGTTGAGACTGGTATTAATAGTTACTTATTGTTCTGTTCCACTCTTAATTTAAGGATTTATAAGCATTTTGCAAACACAAATTAAGCATCACATCAGTTGCCTGAAGAAGAGATTGCAATCATTATTTCTTTCCAGAAAGAGAAACTAAGGCAGAAGAAGGTTTAATGACTTGTCCAAGATCACAGTAGAGTCAGAGCTAGACTCTACGTCCCTGAAACTCCAGTTCCATCCACGAAAACCTAATCTCACACTGCCTCCCTTTGCAAAGAAAAAGCGGCAAAGCAAGGAAGATTACTGTAAATTTATCCCGCTACATTTTCAGAATCCTTATTTTGGAGTGTCTCAGCTGATGTACATGCAAACAGACAGGAAATCAAAATACTTACTTTTTCAGTTTAGCTATTACAAGGTTTCCCAGATCCACACATACGAAAAAAAAAAAGTGCATTTTGAGCAGAAGCATTTAAGGGGATAATATAAAAGTCACGAAGCAAAAAACAGAACCTCAAAGTCACAGCAATTAGCTCCACATGTCTAGCTGAGAATTAGTGATGTCTTTTTTCTTTCTTTTTTTTTTAAATAAGAAAATGAAGACAGTGGAGTGGATGCTATTTGATTAAATAAGCTATGTAATTGTTATGGCCACGAAGTCAGGGCACATCCCTTAGCTGAGACCACACGTGCATGTGTATCACGTGCAGATTTTCCTCAGCGTGCCAGTCCCCCATTTCCTTAACTCCTGCACAAAAAGAGAAAAAGTGTTCATAAATAATCCTGCTCCATAAATGCGTCGGCGAGAAAATTACTTGTAAATGTCAAGAATGGCTGATAAGAAAGGAACAGGCAAGCACAGAAGAGAAAACAATTCTCTGTGTGCATTTACAAGCTGATTTGTCCAGAGCATGATCAGCAGGTCACACTTTGGTACAGGAGTTTCTTTTTACCTAGTAGACTCTCCCAAATATACAAATCAAGAGCTTAAGCACTATGAGAGCTCAGCCTCTGTCAGAGAAAGCCCTGCAACATTCTCTCGAAGAAAGCAAAATTAAGCCTTCTCATATATATGCTTTCAACTAACCACTGCCAGTGTCTAAAAAAGTTTAAAAAGTCAACAAGCAGGTAGAAAATTACTGTAAAATACGTTGAAAGATACCTGCGGTAGTCAGGACTCTTACACATCTCTTCTAATTCAAAGTACCCATTTTTCAAACAGAACTTTCTTATTATCCCAGCTCTACCACTGCTCCCTAATCCCATTCCTTCCTCTACATTTACCATCACAATCCCTCACCCACCACTACTGCTCACACACTCCATAATATAGTAGCTACTTTAGGTTTGACTGTAAATAATGCATGCCCATGCCTGTCACCTAAATCCTCTTAAGTTAGAAGTTATTTCCAGCCATAAAATCATAGAAATAAGAGGCAGAAAAGACCTATTAGGTATATTCTACCAAAACCCAAAGTCAATGCAGAATTGTTCCCTGCGATACGCTCTCTACTGCATTGTCCAGTCTAGCTTTAAATGTGTCCAGAAACCTCTTTAAATGTCTCCAGAGCAGTGTTTCTACTACTTCCCTCAGAATTATTTTCCACAGGCTGAGAGCCATGCTTGAAAAATGAGTCATGCCTGTTTGAAAGAGCTGGTCCTGGTAAAGTTTGACATCTTTGGCTCCCGCCTTTTAACACCTGATTAATGTTGTCTGTGACATGTCAGCCAAGGACTTTGAGAAGTATATGAGGAGTCCACTGTTATTGGTGCAGTTCTGAAGTAATTTAGTGCTGGCAGGCTGGTAACCTTTGCAGTGGTTGCATTGCTTTTGGATGTCACAAGACCACACGTATTTCACCCTGCAACCTCTGCAGAATGTATCTTTACCCATGTGGGTGCTACTTGCTATGGGGGTAGCGTACCACAGATGAGAGGACTCTGGAACGTGTGCACTGCACCAAGAGGAAAAAGATCCGACAACTGATAGCAAAAAGAGTAATGGGCTGTGTACTGAGTCATTCATAGTTTAGGGCAGGAGATTTTAGGAGGAAAAAAGTAATAAACCTTCCTGAAAAGTTTTTGGTACTTCAAGCACTGGCTGATATTTAGAAGGGAGATGCATAGGAATAGTCTTGTGCTCAACCTGCTACAGCTTCCGGCCAGTTTTCTGAGGGTGCAGTCTGATGGCAGCGGAAGTCAGCTGCAGCATGTGTGAAGAGCTCTGTCAGCTATCTAGTACATAGAGGAAGCTTAAAAAACCCTTAAGCCACTAGAATCTATTCTATGACCTGTCTGAATACTCTGACACATGAGCTCTCGCATCGTGCGAGTGGAGTGGGATTGGGATGGGATGGGACAGGATAGGTTAGGGATCTGGTCTGGGAAAAGGGGAGGAAAATCCCTTTTCAGCAGAGCCTTCACTCTAACCTGGTCATGCTCACTGTGAAACTGCTTTCAAACACCACTGCTTCACCCAAACTCCACATCCAGAGAAAATGGGGCTCACCAATGTAGCAACAGAGCAGATCAGTGGGAAAAGGCCACTTAGAGTTTAATTCAAATAGACACATTTCAGTTTTGAAGTAAATAATTATTTTGGATGTTGTTTAGAATTAACTGATCTTCAAAATCTGTGACATACATGCCTAACCCAATTAGCTCTTAAAAGTATCTGGTCTTTTATGTCTACTTTAAAGCCAGATATCCTCGCCCAGAAGTAAAATCATGTATAAATGGGAAAACAGAAAGCCAGGCAGGATACCTAGAATTGGTTTTACCACAGCCAGCTGACAGAAGTAAAACCATAAACAAGCAAAGTAATCAAAAAGAAAAGAAAAAAAGATAATATTTGTTCGTGAAAACTCATGCAAAAACTAATCTGATGGCAAAACTACTCCAACAATCACAAAGACATATGCCACATAAAATGTTCCATTACCCATTAGCACCAGCCCAGACCTCAAGTCATCCACATTGTCCCACTCCCCTTCCAGAGCCAAGCCTCCCTCCGGCCTTTTGCATTCGCAGAAGTCAACAACCCTCAGACAGAAATACACAGAGAAATTACTTTCCAAATAAAGTTTGGAGGCTTTCTCATGAAGGAGTGTGTCTGTGCATGTGCACATTGTGGGAAAGGGAGGAGAGAAGAAGAGGGAGATTACATGGCTGGCAATCACTTCTCTTCTAAGGGATGCTTGTACTGGATGGGTGAACTATCAGCATTTCCTTGGCTCTTTGCCATGCTTTCCTCAATTCGTGTCCTAAACCAAGCAAACATACATCTAAAATGGTGCATGATTCATTTGAAGCTTTATCTGTACATTTATATTCTGTGAAATTGCTTATGAACCCAAGGAGAAAATACCAAGTAAGTCAAAAAGACCACAATTTTACCCAACAACTCACTTTATTGTGAGCAATGATGCAAAATGTGAAGAAGGCAAACTTTTAACTAAGAAACAGTTCCTCTACAGGGTCTGCTGGGGAGCGGAATGTTCCTCCAGCCCATGTTCCTCTACAGAAGCAGCCATGTCATCTCCTATAACATAGTTTATGCCCCACTTCACTTAAAAAATCCAGCTGTCATGGACTCACTTGCTGTAAAGAAACAAACAAGTAAATTCAAGTGGCTACTCTGCTCCTGGCTCTCTTCACTCTACATACACAGTCTGGAAGGAAGTTGCAGCAGATTTCTGGTAGGATGCTTTTTGTGCCAAATGGATATTCAGGCTTCAGCATCAGCTCAGACAGATGTCTCCAGGAGGTGAAGCAGTAAGGGTAACAATGGAGGATTGGCAGAGTAACATGGTGACCAGCTTTGCCACAGGTAAAGAGAGGCTGGGAGAGGCAAAACCTCTGTGAGTAGAGGTTGGATAGAGGTAGGATGAGAAAGCTGTTAATGATCTGGCCCTGAGTTTCCTCTGAATTCTTTTCTCACAACAGCAAGCTGTTGTGCAGCCAGCAGACTCCACAGTCAACATCAACAGTACAAAAAGCCTGGAGGAGAAGACAGTGAAACACCTTTCCTGGACATCCACCTCTAGGATGTACAGGGGTGCAGCAGCATCTGTTACTAAACCTTTACATTCACCTGGAATGAGTTTTTTCCATCAAGAAGTTAAGCTCTACACACAGCCTCTCACACAGATGGAAACTCAGCAACTCATGGTCATGAGATCTTCCAACACCTATAAGCTCAACTGATATAATGTAGGTCAACTAAGGAGGTACTGAGCAAACTGCAAATCGTTTTGCCCTGCACAAGGCATTCACGCCTGCTCTGCAGCACTGCTGGCCAGTAGTTGCTCGATCAATGAGAGGGGAACAGGTGAAATTCCATGGCAAAACCACATAAGGAAAGCTAAGGGAGTAGATCATCCCTATGGTCTCTTTTGTCGAGCATACCAGGCAGATAAGGAATTTTTGAAACCTTCTGCTCATGGATATTTTCCTCCTAGGCTTTAATAGAGATTTAGTTTATTCAGCCTTCTCTTTGGCTAATGGGAATAAAACTGATGGATAAAATTTTCCCCCAGGAATATACATATAAAAATAAGGTTTCAAAGATGCCCTCAGTCTAGCCACCCATGCTCTGACTGGCAGCTGCTCAAAAAACGTGATTTCTTAAATACAAAATAGTAAGTAACACCATATATCTTAGTTCATGTCCCACCACATTCACTTCAGCACAGCAAAACCTCATTAATTCGCACTTCCCTTATCCACACACCTTATAATTCACACATAGAAACAGCAGTCAGCAAAGATTTAACAACAATGTGCTTTATTGAGGTCTCACGTTGCTGAGATTTCATTATTCCTACAAAATATGCTACCACTCATTCATTTGTACAGTAAGATTTCAACATCATCATAAATATCTCGAACTAGATATAGGTTCACACTAGCAAAATTTGGCTCTAAAGTCCACATCTCGGAAATACAAAAGTTTGAAGCTGGAGGAAAAAGAGTTGTGAGTAAAGGCAAAATTAAACTAGATTATGATCACAGCTTGTGGTGTTTTCTGCATTTTCTTGCCTTTTTAAAGAACCTTTTGTTAGGTTATATACTAAGAAATAGATTCTTACTTACACCCAGAGAAGCTTTTATCACAGAGTATGGAGAAGGCTTTAACATATCTCTATATTATTTAATTCTGGAAAGATCTTCAGAAGTTCTGGACAAAGGGACTTTAACAGCCCCAGTGCAGTTTACAGATACTTGTATAGCAGTTGCTAACCCACCCCAAGCAAGATTTCACCTGCTCCCCAGCTGTTATTATCAGGAAGAGAATGAGAACCTTGAGGTCTGTGGCAAACGTGTGGTGGGAAGGAGCCATGTATGCTTTACCCGGAGCCCAGTGCAGCAAGGCAAACTATAGAGGTCAAATACTCACAGCCCAGTTTGTAAGACAGACACAGAAAGTTGAGTTTTTGGAGTTTTTGTGAAATTTAGGCTTATGAATTATGTTTGAAGAATCTGGAGATATTGTAGCAACAAGAAGAAAAAAGCATGTGCTTTGTACACCTTTGTGAAGACCATCTATCTCAGTGCTTTGGTCACTGGCACTGCCAGCTGTTTCTTAAAACTTTCTCTAGAAATACTGTATTTTCTTGAAGCCTAAGCCTTCAGCTCTTCAAGGCTGAGCCTGCCTTCTCGCTCTGTGTCTAGGCACACACACTTTGGAGTCACAATTCTCACCTGTGGACTACCACTACAAAATAAGCAAAAGCATGGCCACAGCCTGCACTTCTACACTTCTGCTCACCCTCACCTTCCTCCTTCCACTGAAGCCAAGGAACACCAACACCCCATTTCCATTCTCTTCACCTCCTAGACCTCCTCCTCACCCATTGTAGTAGTCTCAGGTTATACACTATATGTGTTTCTTTGCCTGATTAAAGTCTGCTGATATTAGGTAAAATATTAAACAAATGATTGCCTAAAGGTCAAGAAGTATCCTTTCATAGTGCATGAATGATTGCATCATTCAAGCAGTGTTTTTCTTTTACTATTCTATAACACAGTTAGATTTGCACTTCCAAATGAACTGCCATGTTCATTCCTAGGTCCTGTTTATTTCTGGAAAAGACTTAGATATTTTCATGTTATTTAGATCAAAAATTATAGGTCTTTATTATTGCTATAGGCTGCTTATCTGTGGTTTCAAGAATACAAAGGACAGGTCTGTAATAAGGGCAATATATGTATCTTTTCATGGACAAGAGAGTGACAAAGTTTTACCATTTTACCAGATCTACCATCTGATTTTCACATCAGGAATTTTCTTTAACAGAAAGTATGTTAAACTGCTGTCATGAATAACATTTTTGTTCCACAACTACTGCTCCACACCTCCTTATACCCATTTCTTCCCCAACTCCGTGCTAGATTGCAAGAGTTATCTGACTCCTACTGTAAGTTTCAAATACACAATTTGTCATGTTTGCCACATCTACAAAAGAGCTTTTTAGTATCTGAGCTCTTCTGGATGCCAGTAAAACATTTTTTTTTTGAACACCCGAAGTTGAAAGGTATGAAAGCACAGAAGCAACTGTCAAGACTATATCTTACATCATTGAATGCAAGGATGCAAAACAGCAGTCAATGTTCTATGACTTGCAAGGTGTAAGAAAATCCCTGGTACACACAGAACATTCCATCCCCACAAGGTTTACAAACTTAACACCATTATAAATTGCTTTATCTTTCAGATTATCTGCAGCCTGTATTCTTTTCGTGTTCGTTCTGTTGCAGTTCAGGATGATCTTCTCATCCACGTAAATGTCCAGTCTTTCCAGAGTTTGTTAAACCTCTGGCCTGAAAAATATCCCAGGAGAGTGAATTGAACATTCCAGCTCCAGATGTGTAAAACATATCACCACTTGTCCAAAATCAGTTTACCACCAAGTCAAGCAACCGACTTATTTCTCTCAACATTTCCTAATAAGGCTCTATCGCTATGCCCGCATTTGTCAGGAGCGAGAATATATCCTAAGACAGCTTTTGAGATGTCATTTTTTATCAGTGTGGTAAGGCAATGGAGAAGGCAGGCTTTGTCACAGAGGAGCTGGTGCACATCCTCCCAGAGCTGATTCATTTCTCTCC
>NW_009710932.1:5008-42974 GCF_000703405.1 Apaloderma vittatum | reverse complement strand
AGCGGTAAGAGATGTGCGGCGACAGCAGCAGCAGCGCAAGTCACATCACGAGTCTAAAGTGATTACTCAGCTGCCATTAGCTCTTTGCACTTCGCTCATTATGAAAGCAGATGAAAACACTTTGCAACAATGCAATCTACACTTCAAGTATTATAACACGCATTCTTCTGATAAGAAAATGATACAAAAATTGTCGTATCCTAACCATAATAGAATCAATCATCAAACGTGCCTTTTCAGCTCGGGTATTCCTCAGAGTGCTAGCTGTGAGCACATTTAAACAATCCTTAGACCACTGAACTATTCTTTTTTTTTTACTATTTTTCCTGTCAATGGAGGCAAAACACATGTGTTCTTACCAAAAAAAGGGAAAAAAATGCAAATGAGTAGGCAAAGACAGTTGCACCACCTGTAGCTAAGATTGCCCAGGTAACACTTGCATTTATAAATTCTCAAAAGATACAAGTGGGGTGTACTATTAGAAAAGGCTGATTTTTTCCAAATGGAAGACCAAATTACTTCAAAAAGAATAAAATGGCAGCCTAGAATTGAAAGACAAGATTTTAATGTTTCAACAGAGAGAGGTTATATCCGTCTTCAAATTTTTAATATTTTCTAGTTTACAATAGTCATAATGACAACCAGATTAGGTCATGACTGTCTGGTTTAAAGGCTCTGCTTTACTTTGGGACCTCATCTATACCATCCAGATGCTGAGGCTCAAAGAAGCCACAGTGTGTAGTCCAACTACCTCCACTGAAAGATGGAGATTTTAAGGGAACAAAAATGCACAGAAGGGTTAGCCCTTTCTGATTAGCTTAGTGTCCCGTGTACTTTAGGCCACTGTCAGAAGAGTATTAGAGGAAATGTAAAAAATCCATGCTTTGCTTCTCTTGTAGTAAGTCTCTCTATCAGTAAGGATAGAAGAATCGTGAAGAATTGACTGAGTTTTGTCGTCCTACTTGTTACTGGGGTCTGTTCTGTTCCTGTCAGAAATATATAACAATCAAACTCAAAAGCAAGTTAGCACCAAGATTTTCAAAGCTGATTTTCCTGTGGGAAGAGTTTGGGAAATCTAACAGGAAAGAAGAGGTGCAAACTCACGACCTCATCCTTCCCCATGTGTCCCATAAATTAGATGTTTGGCTGCACTGAGTGTGCACCAAGTACAGGGAGGAGAACTTGCCCAGAGTCAAGTATGATGAGGAGGTTTTAAGTCTCCCCTTGGAGCACCCCAGAGGAGCTGGAGAGGCTCTAAATTAAAGGCTACAGGTGTTTTGTACCAGGCATGGCCATTTAGAGACTTTACCCTGATGATCTTTTTACAACATTCTCCTCTAGGATCTTTTTCAGTCTCATATTCTTTTATTGAAGCACCAATTAGCTGAAACAATGATATGAACCCTTCACCCTGCTGTGAATATTAAAGAACACTGTGGAATGAAATAGAGAGCACTACCAGAGAAATAAAGTGGATTTTATTAGCCAAAATTAAAGGACGATAGAAGTCTTTTTGGGTTGTCTTGATTAACTGCATTTCATTGAGATTAAGAAAGCCAATTCAGAAAGTGCTATGAATGTATGTGCTTGTGTATTTGTTAAGCCACCTCGTTATGCGTACAGCTCCTGGCACATAAGGACATTCTATTCACTGACACTTTCAAGCTCACATAAAGATCAATATCAAAAACATCCTCTTATCTGCTATGAAATACTTAACTACCTTCTCGGTATCATCATCCACCTGAAAGCAGTCCAGAAAAATTTTTAAGCTCACTTGACATAATGATATCTTAAGGTACATGGATGCTCCAAGAAAAGTGTGTAGCAATACTCATGTCCTCCAGAAATGACAAACGATCAAGTGATTACTCCACTTCGAGAGAACAGAGGAGCTTCTGGTTCAGTTCTTCTTCTGCCTGTCCTTGTGAGCCCTAAAGCGCATCACATAACTTCCACTCTGTAGAGCAACTTGCACATTGTTGATAGCACTGTTTTACCTTTCCATGCTAAGGGAAGAGAATTACATACACGATGATACTCCAATGCAGATACCTACAAGATACTACTCACTGTTTCCCATCTGATATACAGCTCTCAATTTCCTGGGCATACTCGAAGCACCCTCTTATTTTTCAATCAATTTTTAGAGTAGATTGCCCTCAAAACTCTTTGCACTATTTTCAGCAATGAGTCAGGACAACTTTGTCTCTTTTCAAAGCTATCATGAGACAGAGCAATTATGAGAGTGACCCCAGCCCTCTATATCCATTTAGAAAGGAGTGAAGCCACACAGTGCAGGCATGTTGCGTTCCTGGGACAGTATGGGAAGAAGAAGCTCTCTCCTAAACCTGGCTTTAGCCCTTCTAGCTAAGTCTGAGCTCTCATCAGTTTGGAGTTAGATAGTGGTCTTTCAGGTCATCATGCACCTCCACAAGGCCTGCTCATTTTGGGATAGGAATTGCAGTCTCACTGGAGGTCGCTGGAGCCATCAGGTATATACATCTTGGAGTAGGTGTTAGGCCCTCTAACTAGTAGTGGAGTGTTAACTTAGGGTCCTTAATCTCGTCAGCATACACATACAATCCTCCTTAAGCCGCAGCAGATAGTAATCAATGAGTGACACCAATGACCAGACATAGTTCTCTCCTATTTTGCAGTAGATGGATTCACAGTATTAAAACCAGGATGCAACTGAAAACCTCCCAATTTGGATATAGTGATTTGTTATTAAATGTCATCATTTTTTGCCACATCTGGGTGGTTGATTTGCAACATACTTGTCCTCCTGATAATAAAAAACCAGAGAGATGTTAAAAAGCTTCCTCCCCTGCAAACTAGAAGAGAGCAGTTTCCAGAAATGCTGCTTCTTCCCCAGAGAGAAAAAGCCCACCCTGTAATGATTGTAGAAGGTCTTATTTAAATGGTTTTTAAACAATGGGAAGGAGAAAAAGGGAGTGACAAAGGGACATTTAAGTGTTCCAATTCTTTGAACAGATTTGTTCTTCTCATGTTGATGCACACTGTGCAGCATTAGATCACATGCTGCTAATATCATGTTGATTTATGGTCTGTATAAATGGAAAGAAATGGTATTTTCTGTTACCCAGAGAATAATAGATGGCCCTGGAATGAACACAACACCACATTCACACAACAGGCTCTGTTCATGTCACAAGCAAGGGGAGTGCAACTTTGTGAGGGCCCTTTCTGCCATTCCCACCAAAAATCTTTGATACCCACTGGTTTAACTGAGTAGGAGTGGACATTTAGGACAGCATTTTCCAAAGTGTCTGAATGATTTAGAAGCCAAAGCTGTGGTATAACAAAGCAGGGGAAATGCTGGGTGAATTTCTCCCTTGAATGGGAAACTGCAGACTCCCCAGATCTTTCCACAAAGTTCACCAACCACACAAGTTGGTCAGGATCCCCTGCGTCATTTCCTCTGCTTCTTTGCTTCCTCGCAAGCAACCTCAGGGCTTTTTCTCATCACTTTCCTCCCAGCCTAAGTGACTTGAGCTCCCTCTTGAGACAGACAAGATCACCTCCTCAAGAGGTCCCCTCTTCACACGTGGTAAAGACACTTAGACACAGGAGATCTAAACCTCTCAGCCACTGAAACCCGCACACCACCTCTGAAACTATGACTTTGAATACTAAATCACTCTGAAATGTTTTGAAACCTTACCCATAGTGCCCAGCAGTTAAAACTTAAGCTCCCGCACTGTCTGTGATTATGGGCATACAAGCAAAAGCAATGAGTTACTTCGGTTTAATGACTCATTATTTAAGCTAATAGGTTTTACTTTACAACCAGGGAGGGTAAGTTTGTGCAACTAGCCAGTTACCATCACTCAGCTGATGAGCAATACCCTGGTAAGATGTGGCAACCTTGTTGCTTTTGAACATCTGCCCACACGCTCCTCCATTATAATGGGGCCTAATCGAGCTCCAAATAACTTGGGTTCCAAAACAATCTCAAACAAAACTTCTCCTTTAATAGACTTACAGCACTGCCAAAACATTCGCATTTCAGGCTGAAAGACTGAGTATTTAACCTCAGGACACAGATGATTTTCTGTTATTGTTGCTGTTGGCAGAGAAGGGAAGGTTAAATAAGTTTGAGACAATTTCATTTTTGATTCTGTATAGTCATGTCCATAGTGTTTTCTATTTCTCTGGTTAGATGATTAAAACCTCACCATTAATGTGTGTGAAATTCCATATTGTAATTACAGGAACAGCTGGTAAAGCTACATTCTATTAAGGTTGTCTTATTCTTCACATATTAAGACTTTACTCCCTTATGGACAAGTTTGCACTACAGCTAATTCTTATCGTTATTTTTGCTTCCTGACATACTTACATCTTAACTGTACAATCTTCATGGGTTATTTTTGTGTGTTCTGAATTTATAATTAATTCCCAAATATATTAATAGAATGCTGAAATTATTGACACCTACTCATACTTCCTTGAACAGGTGTTATTATATACCACATTCACACACAGATGACAATTAAAAGATCTAACAGTTCAATAGAGTCTAGTAAAGACTGGTATGCCATCACTGAACAACGTTATTCATATTACTTGGCCACTATAGGCCACTAAGGAAAACTAATTGGAATTTAAGAAGATAAAGCTTACATAGCCATTGCCCTGTCATACCTAGCATCTCACAAGGGCCAGCACCTGACTCTCTAGAGGAAAATGAAAACTGACAACAGTGTAACTGGACATTTGGACTTGCAGCATGGTGGGGAAGATGTCCTCACACCTCCAGTGCTCATTATCTTCTGGAACTGATCCAAATGGGAGAAGGAAATAATATAAAAAATTCAACTTTTTTTGCTCTGATGTTCTGTGTTCTGAGACACACAGGGAAGTAGACATAGAAAAAAAAATCTGCTGCTTCCCCCATTGCTTGCCATAAAACTAGAATCCTAATACAAATCCTTTCAAAAGATGCTGTTCTGAAATTCCTCTAGAGTTGATCCACACTAATTGAGGTAATTGCCAAAAGAGTCGGATTCCTTGATCTCCATTGACTTCAGTTACTGTGGCTCAATAGGCTGAGAGGACAAACTTAAACAGGCATGTACACACAATTCCTCTTCAGTTGCTGCAGCTAAATTTGACAAGGATCATGAATTACAGTTTGTAGCAACACAAAACAACTCACACAGTCACTAATGAAAGTAAACCTGTGCCTACTTTCCAGCAGATATTTGCCAAAGGAAAATGCAGGAATACACTAATTAGGACTAGGATATATGCTGGATATATGCTGCATGCTGGCAGATATTCTCTCCTTGGAGAACTTGATAAAATAAGTGAGGGAGGAGAAGGGTAGAAAGCAATATGGAGATAAAGTTAAGTGAAATCTCCAGGGTTTCTTAACAAATAAAAACTAGGGTCCAGGATAGAGGTTTTCTAAATGCTCTCCTGCTGGGAAGTTTATATAGAAATATTCAGTTTCTCAGGAAGGAGGTAAATGAGAAGAAAGTTCATTTCTTCCACTACAACTTTAATAAGGAAATAAGCCTCCATTATCTTATTTCTTTAGCATTTTCATTAAAAACTTAAGCCAAACCTACCAAGGCAGACACAGCTGAATAAAAGCTAAAGTAAATAACCTCTTGGCTGCAGCTTCATTTCATCAAGGTCAGAGATTAATATATAAATGTGCATATATTTATTATATATGTGTATTTATATTAGAATCTCATGGTAGCAGAACTGTGAAGAAATGGAACAACTTCATCTTCACAAAGAGAAATACTTCATCTAACCACCTCTGCACTTCTAAAGGAAAAATAATTAAAAGAAAATCTTCCATTTTTCACTAAAGAGTAATTTTTGCAGTTTCTCTGCAACACTGGTAAATTTTACTTATTTCAGGGCAATTACAGTGCAGGAACTCGCTCACAAACAGATTTTCTCCAAATAACATCTCTATTTGTTGATACTTGTTGAAATTCTTTAGACTGGAATTCTTCAAACACACCTTTCCTTGTCATAATAATAATTTCTATTTAAGTAAAGCTAAAACCAGAAAGGTAGAACCACAGGACTTTGGAAGCCCAGACCTGACTACAGAACTGATTCATCCAGGGCAGAAAAATTGTGCCTGTCCAGAACAACTCTCTGTCACATGGATGTCATGCAGGTAGACTCAATACCACTGCAATCTAGAGTGACTTTAAATCTAAACTTCATTTTTGCACACAGGCAATTTATCCAAGGAGATTTTTCTTCGGATGCAGGGAAAAGAGGAGGGTGTCACCGGCTTGTCACAGAGCCCCAAGGATTGACTGACTAGCCGGCAGTGTGATCTGGCTTCTAGCAGCACACCTCACTGACAGGGACAAGCGACCCAGATGACAAACCCTTGATGTTAGAAGGAAACTTCAGGACAATTCTCATTCAAATAGGCATTGCATACATCTATCTTTTGTTGAAGTGCTGCCAGCAGAGAGAATTTATTTCTTCCTTCTCTGCACTTTTTGAAAGGAGGGCATCCACCTCTTGGCTGGGGAATGTCAAGCTTTTCAGGCAGGTGGATCCCTCTCCTCGTCAGAAAGAACTCTCTTTAAGCTGTGCTGCAGGTTTGGTCTGTGGGGGAACAGGGACTCTCCAGATACCAAACTATTTCCTTTTAACTACCTAAACATGGTTGCTTTTGCAAGTTGGGTGGTACAGTACAATGTGACAGCACTTCTTTTTAAGTCGCAACACTCTACATAATACAGATCCCCAGAGAGATCTGAGTGCTGCATTTTACTGCATTTTAAAAACACTGTGCTAATAGATTCCAGTCTCGTATAAACTACACGGACAGAAGCACTCTGCCCATGCAATCTGCCCATCTGGCAGAAAACATGCATTATGCTGAAAAAGTCCACATCTTAAGGTACCTCATTGGAGCAGTACAAACGAAAGCAAAAGCTGTATTTCTCCTTCTCCACTTGGAAAAGACAGGCATCAGAAAATATGCCAGATGTAATAACTCTTGGTCTTATGGCTCCAGTGTTCTTGCATAGTTTCTTTTATTTGCAAATTACATTCTCTACCTGGTTTATTCTAAAAATATTCCCTGCAGAGTCTTTTTTATTCTTTCCTCAAAAAAATAATACCCCACAAAGTCTTCAGAATTCGCTTTTTAAATTTTAAATTAGCATGAGGGCTTCTTTTTTTTTGTCTTCTGGAAATTTCTTTCATTTCACATTATAACCAACTCATACAATTAGATCAAATCTTAACTGGAAAATTCAATTATCTATCCTCTTATATTTTGCAGCTAAACAGCTTTTCTGAAGGCTAAATTCCTACCTCAGAAGAAATAAGTTACTTGAGCAGCTAGCAGTTCTGAAATAAAATGAGAAATGAGAGAACAGGCTGATGGCATGTTACTGGCCTTAGTGTTTTCAGTTTTGTGTCCCAGATCCTCCAGGCTCAGTAAAACGCAGCTGCCCATCTTGTTAATGAAGCTTGCCATAGCCTTCCTTTCTTGATCTGTTGGGATTCCTTTCCTTGCATGCATCCAAATCCCCTTCCTGGCCTTCAAGAAGGCCCTCATGATCAGCGAGGACTTTCCAGCAGGGCAATTCTCCACCTGGCCAACAACAATATGGATTTCATTGACAAGATGCTGGTTTCATGACTCAACTCTGGCCCAGTGATGTTTCCTGTGACCCTGTTCTCCAAGAAACCCCTTCTTTATTCAGATAACTGGAGGGCAGCAGAGGGAATTTGAAAAATGATTTCCCAGCTTCTAGGTAGAACCAAATCTCCCCTAACACAGAGGAAAGAAAGGAAAGGATTTCTCTAATAATGTCGTAAAACGCTATTAAATAACCAGTCAGCGTTTAGATCCATTTTATAGGTACCAGCTAGATTATTGAGTTTCCTGGACTGTGATGTTCTCGGCACCTTTCCCTCGTTCACAGACCAGCACCCCTTACTGCGTGCAGACCTCTGCAAATTGCGAATCTCACAAGGGCTCAGGTCTTCCCTTTTGCACCTGTTCTGCTGACTCTCCTTCATCTCCAACAGGCATTCAGATATTAATATCGTTCTTTGTGAACAGTAAATCCATAAACACATGGAGATGAAGAAGATGCTGTTCAGGATATACTAACCCAGCAAATGAACTGCATAACCCTTCCTTCCTTCCTCTGGAATGGTTCCACTTATGCTGGCATAAGATGTACATCTAATATATTTATATCCATAAAGTTATTCCTATGTGGAGAAGGAAATCAATTTTAAACCCTTACATTCAAATCCTCCCCAAGGTATTTACTGTACGAGTCTCTATATAACAAAATCATGCTTCCCAGATGAGCCATGCACAAGTAAATCCATGGTGAGTAGATAAGAATGAATCAGAAATAAATAAGCATATCTGAAAGCTGATATCACCACCTGGCCCAAAAGTTTGCTATTTGCTGCAGGTGAAATCTGCTCTCACAAATGGGTCAGATTTAAATATATTCTGGCCCTCAATCAGAGCGTGGCCTCACCAGAAGCCTCCCCTGCCTTGGTAGGAGCTCAGCAGGCCACCCCAACCCAGAGGTCTGTGCCTCTTCCCTGCCTTTGCTTGGCACAGCTTCTATAGTTAATAAAACCTTTACTCTCACTCCTGCTCTAACCCTTACAGGGCTACAAAAAAAAAGTGCATGGCCTCTATGGAAGGACTTTCCTTCTAATGGCCATTCCTCTTGATGAAAGGACGATGACAAAAGTACAGATTTTTTCAAATCTCAGAAACCTTTGGTCTTAGTTTATTTTCAAGGTCCGCAAAACTTCAGCACATCGCATTTATGATTTCAGGAGAGACATAGTGAGGTTCATCACCTGTAATGAAACGCACCTAAAGCTAGATGTCTAGAATTAGATTTGGCTTATTTGCTTTCCGTATAGTCAAAGGAGAGAAAGGATGGTTCCTTGCACCTTCTTTAGTTGTCCATCTATGGAAGAGATCCATCATCATCTGCAAATAATTTTTTCTGTGTAAAAGGACTCTACAATGAGATGGTAAGCCTTAGGCAGATAACTTTTGGAGATCTGCAATCAGGTCCTAGTAGTTACATCAGCCACATATGGCTTTAGTTCAGGATCAGTATCACTGTTCACGTGTTGGTGTACCCTGACACAGTTTTTACCTGTGCCAGCTATCACTACACCATCTGATGCCAGCACACTGTTAGAACATAGCACAGGTCAGGGATCAACCCCAGCAAATAATAAGCATAAGGCCAGGTCTTTTACTTTAGCTGCATAGAGGCATGGACATCATGAAAACTGGTGAGGAACCTGCGGTCTGTCTAATTTACTAATGAAGGCATAACCAAAAAGCTCCTTCTTTCTTTGTTTCACATACATGCTATTTCTGTGGCATCCTATCCCTGCTCAGAGAACTGACTCACATTTTAAAGTAGGACCTTTCTTTTGCCAAATGCTGGTGTTGAGAGGATGAAAATCAGCCAGCCATTCTTTTACTGCTCTAGAAATACAGTTTCAGTAAGATATCAGGGACTTTTTCTAGATAATAAAGCTGTCTGGAGTATATCAGAAAGGATGGATGTGCTTTGATCAAGATCACAAGCTGATTCAGGCATTTCTTATTCTGTCCTGACCTAGCCATAAAACAGCTGTAACATAGGATTGCATACAATTTTTCAAAAATGTATATCTCACTCCCATTGAAGGAAGGACTAAATGGGTTCCTGAAAATGTAGAAAATACTTGAAAATAAGTCCTTTATGAATAGCACAAGCTGGTCGCTCCTCAAACAGAAGTCACTAAACCTGTTGCTCCTCACTTACAAATCTTCATCAACACATGGTAACAATTCTAATGTAAAAAGCACCAGTTCCCTGTTGCAGGGATGGGATGAGCAACTGTTTGAGAGACATTTTTCTTTTCTTTCCATCTCTTTTTTTAATTGATTTGCAGCTCTGTGGTGATACACAGACTAATTGTTTGTATTAAAAAAAAGGCATTTATTTATATTTATAATCACAATTTTAATCATTCATGTCATTAAAAAATGTCACTGTTAGTCAATTTTATGGTTTTTACTCTAGTACTTTATTTCAGCATGAAGTGTTAAAATGTTAGTAGTTCTCATTACTTACTGATTATTTTGCTCAGGATTTTTCCTTTTCTTTCTCTCTCCCTGTGCCCAAAAACCAATTTACAACCTGCTAAAGGCCTCATAAGATTTTTATGGATTATTTCCTGAAATCACATTAATCTAGCTCCTGTTACTTTACACTAATTTCACCTACCATTGTATGAAGTAACTAAATTCGATTGCTTGGAGATGATCCCCTAGAGACTTCTTCATGAAGCGAGAAAATGAAAAGAAAATGTAACCCTACCTTGACGAGGTTATAAACGTGGTGAGAACAACAGGTCTATAAATTAGCAGTATGTGGACCCTTATCCAGAGCAATTTCAAACTATGATAATCAGGGATCCTCAAACTTTCGAATAAGATATCTATCAGGGCTTGGATTAGATGGCACTTGT
This sequence comes from Apaloderma vittatum, assembly GCF_000703405.1. Lineage (NCBI taxonomy): Eukaryota > Metazoa > Chordata > Aves > Trogoniformes > Trogonidae > Apaloderma > Apaloderma vittatum. The sequence goes on along the minus strand of NW_009710932.1, from coordinate 32,432 downwards.
CTTTGCCTCAGCTTCCTTAAGAAGTTATCCTCATTTGGGTTCAACAAGAGGTACACTATTTATCCCTGTTTTAACAATCTGGGTAAGTTGCCCAATAGCTTATCAGCTGCACCCCAGTTCGTTAGAACAGCAGTTCAGCCAATATTAACTATGCTGTGCTTCAGCTACCAGTTAAATATTTGCCTTATTTTAGGGATAGTCTGCAGGTAAAAAAGTGCAAGCTATTGGAGAAAAAGATATTTAAAAACAACTAAGAACGACATCTCTGGCATATCATGCTGTCTGCTCCAGTTGCATACATGATAAAAAATCCATCTCCTCCAAGGCTTGCAGCTGGCTAATTTAAGAGCAACAGGTATGCTTGAGAGAGAGAGCAATTCAATGTAATTGCTCAGGGTTGTAAGAAAATTGTCTAACTTTCAAGTGTACCGTGTCTAACGCATCCATGGCTTCCCAGACATAGAGAAGTGTTCAGTCAGTCAGCAGGCCAGTGTTCCTTGGAAACGGGGGTTCCTTCACACTAAGTGTGGGCAGGAGATAGATAAACTACAGATTAGAGTCTTCAATTTTCTAGGCTTCAGACCAAGCTCCAGAAGGTCGGCGTTAGGGCTACAACAGGTTGCTGCAAACTCCCTGGTCTCTGTGCTGCAGCAAGCAGAGACTGGGTTTTTTGGCCACCAGCCCCACTTGCTGGGCTGTGCTCTGTTCCCTGAGGAGCAGTGGTGTGACCACAGCACTGCGAAGGGTTGAGTTTTCTCTTCCTCAAGCAAGTGCTGAAGCTGAGTCAGTTCTAGCATGGATCCTGGGTTTATCACAAACTGACAGGCACTTTTTCTTAAAGTCCCTGGTTTTTGTTTCTTGAAGTAGATGCTCATTCTGCTGTCAGATGTATCTTGACTAACCCAGGATAGCCACACTGCAATTCTCTAATATAGGCTACCTTAACAGTACCTGAGATTAGAATCTGCTTCTCCTCTGTCTCAGACATCCTCTTAGAAATCCTGTGTAGTGAGGGATGAGTACCACATAAGGGAAGATTTTTGAAGTTACCATGCAGTATACCCCATCTACAGATCTATGTATCAGGAAAATAGGGAAAATGCAAAGCGTGTTTCTGATTTAAACCAGAATGGCAATTTTTTATCTAGAAGATGCTGGATTTAAAGTATTATCATTCTGGACAGCAAGAGCAAAATACGTGCTTTTACTGATGAAATACATTTGTACCTATATACTGGAACAGGCCAGTCTTGTCACTGTGTTTCTGACCACAAATTTCCCTGCACTGGAAAGTCGTTTAAAGCTCAATCCCCAAAAGAAGTTGTCCTTTATACATCCTTAGTCTTATCCTTTATGGCTAAGCGATCACAGTGTTTGCACACAACATGGAAGATATATTTAACCCCTCAACCTCAGGGGAATCAATCTCAAACCACCCACTTTTGCTAAACTGAACTCAATTCTGTCTCAACTCTAGGCTATGGGTCACATTTGGAGAAATGATGGAAAGAGAAAGGCTTTGTGAAGTTTTTTGCTAAACCTGCTTCGTTTTGCGTGGCGTACTTAACCATTCCCTGAGCTGGAGAAAAAGCATGGCATGTAAAGAGGAACCACTTCAGAAGGATAGACTGAGCATCCCCCACCCTTAGAATAGTCCATAAGCTGGTGGTCACGGCACTCTCCAAGGAAGTATGGGATGCAAGTTTACAGAGCCTCAGGCATAGGAAGGAACTGAACTTGGGTCACCCACATCCTGAATGAGTGTTCTAACCACTGAGCTGAATAATAAATAATAATGAAAAGGAGCACTGTCCCACAGCAGCTCTCTTCTCAAAAGGAAAAAGATCTCTGCTCTGTTTTTCAAAGCATATCTATTCTTAGGGTCTTCGCTCCAGAAAGCTGAAGGCTGTGTAGGAGTCTGAACAGAGGACAGCACACTTCTAGCCCAAGCCCAGGACTCGCGATATCCAGCTCACCTCAGCCTTTTTTGCCAGCTAACAAAATGGATCTGTGACTGTTCAGGATCCTGCTCTGAAGCCCTAACTCACTTTTATTTATATAAGCAGTTTGGGTCTCTAATTGGGAGCTGTACATTCAGATAATAAGCAGGTGCATGGGATATTGGTGCAGCAGCAGTGAGCACAGCAGTGCCCACAACTTTCTGTGGTTGCTTTTATCTCCAGTCCAGAGTCTGGTGCATATTTAGGTGCTTAACTCTTAGTGACTCCTCTCCAAACTGGTCCTACCTCAATAACCCTGCTTCACATTGGGTGACTCACTAGCTACTGGGAGATGCTCACATACACACAGAAAAAGGGAATGTCTATCCACCCAAAACACAGGAGAACTGTGTGTGCATTGTGTGCTGCGTTTCCAAAGGCCATTTAGCACTTCCTTATTTATATTTTTATATTTTAATATAGTCTTCGTTGATCACCATAAACATTCCCCATTCCCAGAGGTAGGGTTATTTTAGAAAGAAACAGAAAAAAATCTGAGATTTCCAGTAATCAGTTTATCACACATTCATAAATCAATACATTTACTGTGAAGAATGTTTAAGAAGTATGAAGTACAATTGCAGGCAACTGCATATTTCCAAATGCCCTGCTGTTTGAATATTCAAAAGATACTTCATGTTCTTCTATTTCTTGCCAACAGCTGAAATGCTGAGTCTTTATTAGGAGTGTTTATGGTAAAATAAGCACATGACATTATCTCCTGTCTGATCAAACAGAGTAAACATACTACTTTAAAATGTCAGAGATCTATTTCTGCAGCTTCCAGTAGTTATTGTTGCAAACAAGGGATTGCTGTATTTGACCATAGCTTAGCCAGAAAGTTAATGTTTCCTATTAAACATTTTCTTCTTTCTTTCCTAGACCATTTCGTACTACCACACCCAGCTGCTAACATCTGGCTCCAAGCAGTGACACCAGCTGATGAGTTTTTTTTTTCTTTCTGAAGACTCATCCAGAGGTGGCTGTTATCCAGCAGACAACACACTGCACTGCTGAATGTCAGTGTCTAGAGTCCCACTGGACTAAGGCTCCTAGAGAAGTGATTCACAACAAACTGTGCAAGACAACGATTTGGGAATCTGATTCCCAGAACCGTGGTTCTACAAATCATCAAACTCCTCTGGCCGGTCACCTCAGACACTGTGTCACCCAGCTGATGTATGGACTGAATCATCTGCACATCCAGTCTGAAGTACAAGACACACAGTGATTACTAACTCAGACTGGTCTCCTGGCACAAACTGCCAATATGCCAGTGGCAGCTCTGTGTTTGAAATCAGCACGGATGACAGCAGTCCAACTCTGACACCGCTTTATGCAATCTGGCATGGCACTGAGCCTCCACTTCTCCACCCAGTAAGAGTGGGGCAGCTTCTGGAGAGAAAAATTCTCACCCTTCAGAGCTGGGCTTGTAACACTACCAGAAAAGAGAGCAACATTGAGTGTTAAATATTAAATAAATATAATTTCAATTAGAAATAATAATTAATATTTAATGCATTTCATTATAAATATAAATTAATAATATTTCAATAATAACTTGCTCTCAACATCCTTTACCCCAGGATGCCAGAAGACTTTATAGATAAAACATAGCTAAACTTCCCATTATCCACCTCTGCACTACTTCCCACTGGCTGCTCTCAGGGTGTTTTATGAGAGTCTAGTACCTGCCATTGTTCTTAAAAGTGAGGAATCTGCAGAACAAGGAAGTAAAGCACCTTGTTTGCATTTTCTCAGAAAATCAGGCAGAAGATCCCAGTGTGCAACCTATCGCTCTGTACAACAAATTACTGTATTACTTGAATAACAAGGAACGTTTTAGAGAAGGTTGCCCTTGAAAGTAGCTCCAAGGCCATAACTGAAGAATTTTGCAATCGACCTCACTGCAAGGTATGGCACGTCTATACAACCTTTTGCAGTCAGACCTATACTTGCCTCAAGCTAGCTGGATGAAAACATGTGCTGGGTCCAAAAGCTGCAAAGAGAGCCTTGAGTAGCCTGATCTAGTTGAGAGGCATCCCTGCCCATGAGAGGGAGGTTGGACTGGATGATCTCTAAGGTCCGTTCCAGCCTAGGCCATTCTATGATGATTCATTAGTTTGGGGCTGTTTCTCTACAGAACTTACTGTAACTCTTGGCTTTCCGGGTAGAGGATGGTTGACATTCAGCAGGCTGGATGTGAAGGGGAAACAGGCCCAGGACTGTCTGCAAAGGACCAAGCAGCCCTGACCCTTGCTCAGTATTGCACATCTGTGAATCTCAAGGCAGACTTAACAAGGTCAGTCATAACTCATTATCCTGAGTGACAAATCTGAAGCTGAAAATGTTACTTCAATTATACGAACAGTTATAGTTACAGTAGCCATGCCCAGTCAGTGTATAAAAAGTATTGTAACATGTGTGTGGTAGAGCAAGGACCCGAGCATTTTGACCCTGGAAGATTTTTCTTTTGTCGGTCAACTATTTATCCCTCTGTAGTACTGAAGTACTTTAAAGTTAAGTTTTAATTTTCTAAGTTATTTTTTTATTTCTAGGTGTTCAGTTCCCCACAGAATTTACAACTGACGAACTACTGATGTTTCTGGACAGACACTAGCCCTCCCTCGTGTTTATATGGGAACAAACAAAGCAGCACTCAACGCCTACATTGTAGATACTCAGTAGCAAAGGGGAAGTCCCAAAACTGAAGGTGCTACTCTGCATTTCCCTTAATGCTGATTAAGATAAATAAGATGTAGAAAATATGTCAGTAAAATGTATTCTCCTAAGGCCTCGTAGCCAAGAATGAGGTTTTTTTGTCACATGGTTACCTCTCAGCTCTGAAACACTTTCTTTGAGTACCTGTGTGTCTATGTATTATCATGGGATATGAAGGCAACTACACTCCTACATTAGGTAGCTCAGCTAAGTACCTAAGACTAGGTAGGATGAGTTAAAGACCCTTGTGTAAAAAAAATTAAAAGTAGAGGTTAATTGAGAAGGCTTGGCTGTAAGGTCTTCTGCCATGAACTGCTCAAAAATCCTTGAAATAGCAAAATAAATCCATAACGCAACCCTCATGGCACAACATTGTCCTAATTCTGCCTGCACCACGATTTTATCCTTAACAACACTGACTTTAATTCTTTTTTCTTTCTATTTAATTTTGACAGACTGTCTATACAATAAACATCTTTAATTTTTCAAATGCCAGTAAAGATAGATCAGTTTCATAAGGGTAAATAACCTGTATTTTAAATGAAGTGTTCTGGAAGCCAACGGTCAAATCTATCTATGAACTTTGCAATCGTAAAAGCTTTCTTTGGAACAGACTGGAGACAAAATATTTCATTTGCTTTGTTAATGTCCTTTCATTTGAGACATAATTATATCCAAACTGCAGCTTCTGAGGGCCACACAGAATAATACAAATGCCTTTGTTTCCGTGGATTCATGTTTGGTTGTTTCCATTCCCACTGCAATCCTGGTTACATGAATGAGGAATCTGAATGCAAAGGCATGCAGTATTCTGGAAGTTATAATAAGAAGCTGAAAAGCTTTGATGTTTGTTTCTTTTTTTCTGAGGCCTATAGTCTGATTCACTGTTCTTTCCCTGCCCTATCTTGGACCACAGGTTCCCTTGGTCCTTGTGCAAGGTATAAAGTACCCTCCAGACCTGAAGTACCAGCAAGACGTCACCATGTAAACACATCACACCAACCAACCTGAGCCATCTTACCTGAAACTGCTGTGCCCCAAATGTCAGGACCTTGCCAAGCCTGGGAGGCACAAAGTGTTGCACTAACTTCTCACAGTGAATCACTTCCAGACTGAAGTTAAAACCTTCCCTTCAGTTTTACCCATTCTGTCAGCAGTTAATGGTCATATTCTAGCTCAACAGCTAGGGCTTCATACAGGCACAAATCAAACACGGGAAATAAAGGGGACCTGGGGAATTCCTTGATAAAAAAAAAAATAGAAAATGTGACAGTTCAGAAACATTTGCAAAATTTAAAACCCGATCCAGATTCAGAATGATTACTCTCTCAAATGTGACATGGGGATATGAAGGCTGAAACTAATCCTGAGAATATTAACATCATGACATACACTTTGTACTTGAAATGCCAGTTCTTACTAGCTGTAGGATTCTCTGCTTCAAGGCAATACTGAGGACATCAGCTTACAAGTTTTGTCTTAATTTAGTCCTCAGTATACCTGCTCTTAGATGACAGATATCCTGAATAAAAAGGAACACATATTTGATCCAAGACAGCTAAGATGTTTCTAAAAAGAAAAAAAAAATTTGTTTTACTGTATTTAGCAGTAAGAATAAGGGAACAGCATAACTTGTATCAGAACTGATATGCAGTAAATTATTTCCAGAAAGCACTTAGAAAGTCTTTCAAGTAAAATCAACAGGCATTATCACAGACTGAGCAAAATCCAAACTGCTTATAACATCAAATTCTAGTAGTGTAAAAAGAAATAGAATAACAAGAATAGTAAGTCCACCACCATAATTCAGTCTGAGAAAATATTCATAACCAGCTAGATAGTGTTGCTTAAAATCATCTCTCCAGAGTTTTAAATTGATACCTCATTCTTCTCTGATAGACAGCAGCTTGAATTAAGAAATTCTTTTCATCCTAGGTATATTACAAAATATCTCTCTGCATTTATATATCACCGATACAGATCAATTGTCCCAGCCACACTGCAGGAATCGTGAATATTCTGTGTGTGGAAATCATAGTGATAACAACTGGAGCCCTGCACAGGGGATGAGAACAGAATATGCAATTGAGATCTGCAGTGCAGATAAGCTTTCTGCGCTGAGAACAGAAGATGTGAATTTTACCCATACATCAAAAACGTGTGGTATTCTGAGGCTTGCTTATCCTTAAGTGGCATGAAAACACAAAGAGAAGAAAGCCTTTCTGATGTCTGATAATGAGAAACATAGTTGACTTTCAGACCTGAAACTATTTAACACACACAGACACATACAAGAGAGCAAGAGAGATAAATCTTTGAAAAAAAATGGAATTAAATGAAAAAAAATGACTTATTACAGTAGACATCAACTAATGGATCACATTTATTTGTGTCAATTTGAAATGGCAGGGGGATTTTAATTATTTTCCTTACTAAGCACATCAAAAAAAATTCACTAGAAAACATAGTAAATATGTTATAAACTCATTTAAGCCACAGAGCTCATCAACACTGTTTGCAATTATGAAATCATTTGGGGATATGGTATTTTTTTAGAAGGAATTGTTTTGCTCTTAGATGGAAACCACATCATAGTCCTTCAGACATAAATCTTGTATTGTATCTTCAAGAAAGAAACTGGAAATTGTGCAACAAGGCGCCACTGATAAAATGTAAGTATCCCCTTGGAGTAATCTGGATGAGCTCATCACTTGGGGAAGATAACAGGGTATGTCATGGTTACGAAACACTGCTTTTCCTTTTCAGTTAGCGACAGAGCAACACAAGGAGCAGAGTCCTGTAGCAGAACTCTGTGCACAATGTAAACCAAAATACTTAGCTCTTCAAGACAGAAACTGCTTCTGAGCTTTGGCATTGATTTATTTGACTTCACAGTTGGAAATACACCCCATTTGGTGTCAGGTGGACTATTTAATTTTCTTTCTTTGCACATAGAACTAGCACCATAGCCAAGGGCTGCACACCAAAGCCAAGCAAAAGGAAAATGATGTATGAGGTGAACTAATGCAATGATCTGACAGAACTTGTTTCAGATGTAACCTGTGATGGTCAGAGCCTTCAGACTTTGGGAGGCCTCCAGGAAGATTAGTCCTGAGGAGACCTCATTCATCATTTGTTTTCTCTCTTTCCTCCACATGTTCTGTGTACCTGCCCTCCAACCCCATTTGCCAGATTCCATTGCAGAGTTAAAGGATTTTCACAACTTAAGAGGCTTATATACATTTGGGTCACTGAGCCACTGTCAGCACAAACTTTCCTCTAATAAGCAGTATAACTTGATGGGACTGATTCACTCCAACACTTAGTCCTTAATATGTCTTGCTAGACTGTGAATATGGTCCTATATATAATCTCATACAATTCTAATCTGTGACATTGACAATAAGTAAATATTTAATTGGTAGTAAGAAAGAGATCAAGGATAAAATTTAAGCAGGACAAAGCAAATAGAAGTGCTTAGCAAAAAAAGGAAAAAAATCTAAACAATAAAACACATCATTCCAGGTGCAAGTTACACCTGCTTTGAAATATCAAACATAGTAAGACCTTCAAAATGTGGCATGTTTTCAGAAGCCACATTTAATTCTGGTCCTAACCTCCTTTGTAAAACATCCGTCCTGCCTTCAAGAGCAGCAAGAAGCCGCAGCACAAATGAGTGACCTACAGGAGAAATGCACAGTGATAGCGAGACAGAGGAAATGAGGTTACAACATTTCACCTCTGTTATACCTCTTCTTGCTGTCCCAGGAAGAAGCGAGGCAGCCACAAAAGTACCCAAAATTAAGGAACAAAATCAATAGTGGCTGCGATTAAGACGTATGGAAGATGAAGTAAGGCAGATTCTGAGATAAATTGTCACCTTATAATAACCGATGACTCCTAAAAGGTATAAAAAACCTACCCAAAAAACTGTTTGTTGTTGCTAATCAGAAGGTAAAGAAGACTTGGTGGGTGGTGTCCTTTACCCTCCCCATCCCTCATGAGTGATCCTGACCAGCTTGGCTGGACAGACAGGTCTTGGTTCTTGGGAATCTCTCTGGCAAAAACATGAGAGAATACATGTTTGGGAGTGAATCACTTTGTTTTAAAACAAATATTCCCTTCCTCTCCCATAAGGTGTCTCATTTAGTTTGTCACATCCTATTCTGACCTAATTATTTCTTATACCTGACCAGATATTCTTGATCAACTTGTTCTTGCTTCTGATAATAAATGAACACGAATGCCAGTCTAAAAGCCAATACACATCTCCTCATCCTCATAAACAGCACTGGTATCTCAGGCAAATCCTAAAGGATCTTACCAAGTCTAACATCCTTGCAGCAGAAGAATAAATCCAGTTTAGTAGCATGTACTGTAAGCAGATAAAATCAACTCATTGATACTCTGCTATTTTAAGAGGATTTTTTGCTATTTTAAGACGATTTTTTGCTATACACAGATCACCACTAGACATCAGCTTCTGCAGGAAACAAGTCTGTTGCCAATGTCTGGGAACTCATTTTTTATTTAAGTCAGAAGTTAGAGCAAGTGGAGCTTTCTACCATAGCACAGAGGAAATAGTCATCCAAGGGTGAATGTCCATTTATTTGACAGTACAGTCCTTCAGCCAACACTGTCACATGAGTTTCTGATTTTTGTTTAGCACCGGTAACATTAACTTCTCTCCCTCATTAAAATCCTCCTTAAGTTACAAATATGGTCAAATTCTGACTAGCAAAAGACAAACAGCACAGTCATCACTTCAGAAACTAGATTCACAGATTTAATTTCCCAAATATTACAAAGTGTTCTAAGTGTTGGTATTTCCAGTCACCTTGAACTTCAGTTTCCTGGATCTAGCTAAAAGACAAATCTCAGTTGATTTAATTTATATCCATACTGCCTGAAACTGTTCACATGCAAAACATTCCTAATGCACAACCTCATTAACAGCCCTGCAGAGTGTATTACAGTCTTCTGAGGAAGGGTTTTACATAAAAGATAGGTGTCTGTTAATATTCCTAACCGTTTCTGAACGTGTTCAGATATCTGTGGTTTATGTGAAGACAGAAATCTCCATACTTAACTATAGTGTGCTGCAGACACTTTGCCACTGACACCTCTGTCACTCATACCTCTCCTACCTCTGCTGCATGCCCACCTGTTGTTAATGGACTTCTTTCTCTCATTAAATTGTCCTTGCCCACGGCAGTGGGGTTGGAAATAGATGATCTCTAAGGTGCCTTGCAGCTCAGGCTATTCTATGACTCTATGATGCTTCTTCCTCTCTGCCAATGCAGCCAACCATGATTGGTTTAAATTGACAGCATGGTGCTGGTTACTAAAGGAAAAATAATTAACAAAATACTGTGTCTATAAAAGAACTTAACAGAATCTGTACCTATCAATTGTGTAAAAAATTTTAGGAGAAGTATGTTTTTTCTTAAAATCTCATGTTAAGCAAACAAATACAAAAAGTAAACTGAACTAAGAAGTTTGCTTAGTTGTAACTAAATTCTAGCACCCACGTATCACTGGTACATCCAAAATCCTGACAAAATGAGACCTCTAAAAAATTTCATTTACATTCATTACAACATAGTTTTGTCTGCATCAAGCTGAGACTCTCACAACTACATCCTCCCTTGCATGAAATCCAGGCTTATCTGCAACCAACATAATCACATAGCACAAAGCCATGGTCTCTGCCTTGTGTATAAAGTCATGGACAACAAGAAAGGACATTTGAGTTATACTACAGAAGGCAAAATGTTGCAATGCAGAGTCTGCTGTTCAGAGGAGCCCCTGAGAGACCACAGAAAGCGTAACCAAGAGCATATGATGCTCTATGCGAAGAAGACAGTTAAGGAATTTGGTTTGGACAGACATAGTGAGTACATACATTTATCTGTAAGTTATATATAGTGTTCAATACACTGAACAGCAACAACTCTGCAGAAAACACATAAAGGTCTTCAGTGTCAAAGGCAACCAAAGCTAGTTGTAGAACTTGGTCTGCGCTATAATGAGAAGGCTCCCTTGCTACCACTCAAAACCTGAAAAACTGGCAGGTCTTTTCACACTTCCTGAAGGTTTGATTTCCACTGAACAATGTGTAGGACATTTGTCTGCTGGCAGCCACAGCTCGGCAAGTTCAGGCTTAAATAATTTGGTAGATCTGTCTGATCGTACCACCTACAGATTACAAAAGAGTCTTAAAACACATTCAAAATAATACATGATGCATTAACAACAAAAGTGTAGAGGTTAAGATAAAGCAGCTTTTGACAACATTCTTCAAATCTGTGTGCTCTGCAAATGGCACACACTAGGTCTAATAGCAACTTTAAATCTCTTTTTTTCCTATTTCTTCTTTTATCACATTGTGTGTTATCTGAGGCAAACATTCAATAGCCAAGGGCAACTTTGTCAGAACAATTCTACTATTACAAGATACTGCCTCAGAAAAGAAAAAGATACACAAGGTTGCTGCTGCTTTGAAAGGAGCATAATCATTTTATGGTGAGCAACATTTTATGGTGATCAAACAAGATCACAAGATGGTCAAGTTCAGCTGACAGCAGATATGGCAGCTGGAAGTTGCCCTATCTTTGGAAAGGGAATCATTCTCATTAGTGTCTTTTTTTGTTTGTTTTTCTTTTTTACTTTTTTCTTTCATCTCAACAGCAAGGGAAGGTGTAGAAAGCCAGCTACTGCCCCTTCACTGACAGATCCTGCGTAGGAGCAGCCACACTGGCCCGCTCAGAATTCCACCTTGCTCACTTTCCTCTGTCCAACTGTAGCCATCAGTGAATGCTTCATGGGAAAATGCAAGACATAAAGCAAGTATATAATGCTTTTCGGCAGTGTATTCTCTTGGATTCTGAGAAATAATCAAGCACAGCTCCTTGAGTTACGCATTGGATCCATACCATTATTTCAGTAGCCAATACCATCTCTTCTTCCATCGGCAGTAATTTTGAAAGTGCTCTGTCTTGATTGCTTACAGTTATCTATAACCTTTGTGTCATTTTGTCTTCTGTGACCATCTGGAATTCCTTCATGACTTTGCCTGTACACATTCACCTAGATCTACTGTGATGTCATATCCTTCAGTTACAGACAAGTGCTTTTGATGAGTATCAGGGTTAAGTTCACAAAAAAACTGGCTTCAGAAAGAGACTTCCAACACTTCCAACTTCTTCCTTCTGTGATAATTTACTGAACCATGTTCACAGTAGCACAGAAGAGTTTGGGTTGGAAGAGACCTTCAATATCATCGAGTCTAGCCTTTGTCCTATCCCTATCAATACCACTAAATCATGTCCCTCAGCACAACATCTACCTGTCTCTTAAATGCCTCCAGGGATGGTGACTCCCCCACCTCCCTGGGCAGCGTGTTCCAGTGCTTGACAACTCTCAGTATAGAAATTCTTCCTAATATCCAACCTGAACCTCCCCCGGTGCAACTTCAGGCCATTTCCCCTTGTCCTGTCATTTGCCATTTGGGAGAACAGACCAACCCCTGCTTTACTACAACCTCCTTTCACATAGTTGTAGAAAGCAATATGGTTTCCCCTCAGTGTCCTCCAGGCTAAAGAGCCCCAGGTCCCTCAGCCATTCCTCATACGACACATGCTCCAAATCCTTTAGCAGCTTGGCAGCCCGCCTCTGTACCCTCTCCAGCACCTCAATGTCCCTCTTGTAGTGAGGGGCCCAAAACTGGACACAGCACTCAGGGTGAGGCCTCACCAAAGCCCAGTACAGGGCATGATCCCTTCCCTGCTCCTGCTGACAGCACCATTCCTGATCCAGGCTAGGATGCCGTTGGCCTTCTTGGCCACCTGGGCACACTGCTGGCTCATGCTCAGCCGGCTGTCCATCAACACCCCCAGGTCCCTCTCTGCCTGGCAGCTCTCCAGCCACTCCTCCCCAAGCCTGTAGCTCTGCTGGGGGTTGTTGTGGCCAAAGTGCAGGACCCAGCATTTGGCCTTATTGCAACTCATATGATTGGCCTTGGCCCAGAGATCCAGCCTGTCCAGATCCCTCCGTAGAGCCTCCCTACCCTCAAGCAGAACAACACTTTCTCCCAGCTCGGTGTCGTCTGCAGACTTACTAAGGGTGCATGGATTGAGAAGATCCATGCTATGCATGCCTCAGAGAAGGCTCTGGAATCCTTCATCTGGTTTAAAATATATTAACCTGCAGAATAAAACTAAGAATACTAAGGAATACAGACTGAATCTATTCAGACCATGAGATATTTAGGGATTAGGTCTTGGATTAGGACTCACTTCCTTGAAGGGAGATGAATTTCCAGAAGCCTGAAGTATTTGGTGTGAGAACTACAGAGATAATAACCAAGTATATTCACCTGAGAAGCAGGTAAACTGTTTCAAATGGAGTTTATCACTGCTACTATAATTAGGTCATGCACTTCTATAAATAAACAACAAACAAAAAACCTCATCAGTGTTATAACTATGTCATCAGTGTTTTTCACATTAGGAAGACCTGTATGATTGATTTTAAAAGGCAGTTAAAAAGAAAACTGATTTAGTCTACTGGATTAAAAACAAACAACAAGGCATTAAAGGAATAACAGAACTGATTGATTAAAGTGTACAGAGGAAAGACAGCAGTGAATTGTCTGGCATTTTTGAATAGCAAACCTGGGATAAAAAGAATTCAGTTTCCAATCAACAAAAAACTGGCAAAAAGGCAGGAATTCAGACTCCCTCAGATTTATGCTTTATCTGCCAATTAGCATTAACATACCTGATCTAGGTGTCTCGCCAGCTTGTGGTATCGTAAAAAAACAACAGACCTTGAATATGTTATCACCACAGAATGTGTAATTACTTTAAGCACTGGCTGAAAATTATAGAGTGATGAATTTTAAAATTTGTGTATATTTATTGTGGAGATAAAGTTGTTAGAGTAGATATAATCTATACTTATGTTTAAAATCCTGTTTAAATTATATCACTGCCAACAAACTGTGTATTGAAAGTAAACAATAGTAAGATGATAATAGATTATGATACTGGAGGAACATAAAAATTCTGCTTAAGCAACTGTCATTCATTGTCTGCAGAAAATACTCTCAAGTCACTGACACAGCAGGTACTTATCCAGGTCACTTGTCCGTTGAAGGATGTAAAGCTAAACATGTGTTTACATGATTGCCAGATGGAGTCATTTGCTCATGTAAACCTGATCTTTCAACTCTGTCACTCAGAGATCACAAGTAATAGGACATATAATATCTGTTGACTGATGTTAACGTTACAAATGACAAATAACAACTAAATCCTGAATTATTCAAATGTGGAATTCACAAGGGCAATTTAAAAAAAAAATAAAAACACTACCATAATCCAAAAAATTTCTGAGACTTCTTTTGAAGACTCTTGAAAATCCTACTTTCCCCATAATAAACAAATAATTACCTATGCCAAATGCTATCCAGCAGCAACTAAATGAACGTGTTCAAATGACTTGAGTGAAAAACAAGTCCTGCATTATACAATAACCCAAATTTGATGATAAAATTTATCCCTTCTACTTTTCAAATCTACTGCATATCAAATGCCAAGTCGTATTGTTTCAGTTTTATTCCCCTTTGTCTCTAACTGCCCATCATCTCTCAGATGACATGTACATCACAAACCCTATAAACAGGAGCCATCTTTTATTTCTTCTCTGCATAGCACTTAAAGCTGTGGAGTCTTCCTTTTCAGTTAAGACTATAATATTCCTACATAACTAAATAACAATATTCCTGTAAATTTGAAGGCATAATTTAGAAAAGTTCTTGAAAATCTTCTCCACTATGCTGAAGTATGTACTCCTCAGTTTCAATTGTCATTTATTTATGAATATAAATTTGGAGGAATAGAAGGCTTTCCCCTTCAAGCTGACATTGCAGAATGTTTTCCAGTTCCCTAGTGGGATAAAGCCAAGGCTCTTTCACACTATTCACCTAAAAAAGGAAGAAACAGGCATCTGAGGACAGGCAATAGCAAAATGATTGGAACACTTGCAGGGCAGATCCAAGTCACCGATCTGAAGCAAAACCAATTTTTTTCAGAAACAACACATTTCTGCAAAATGTTACTGTATTGGTAAGGTGATTTTTTTAATATATAAAAGTAACCAGAACCAGTTTTGTTAGCGAAGTCTTAATCAATTCTAAAGGAGAAGAAGCAGAAAGAAACTGTAAAGTTTAAATACTTGATACAGAGAGTATATTGCCTTCAAAAAGGTAAGTGCAACAAGTGCCCTTCAGGTCAGAGTTAATAAGCTGGAAAATTAAGCTTATTTCATGGCTATAGCAGCTAAAGCTGTTTGCTTGTTTCCCTCTCAGCAATACTGCATCTAATGGCAAGGTCAGAGAAAACAAAAACCAGCAATGAAAATGCTCAGTGAAGAAGCAGAAACAAAAAAATATATTCATTGTGGTGTAAATTCATAAGTACCACATGTACGACAGGGTCCTCTGTAATAAGCTGGAAGAAATACCACACACAGTACAGAACAGTAGAGATGAAGCAAAAAAAAAGTCAGGTAAGTCCTATTTCTTATTCAGATTATTGTTTTTAGACTTGTCTTTTTCGCCTTGCTTTTTGTTTCTTTGGAGGAAAACAATGTGGACGATGCTGACAATTAGTTTGTAGAAGCAGGAGCCGGCTGACCTAATTAGTATATGCAGATCAGAAGGGGAAACAGCACTTGAGCTGCAGACAAGAAGGTGACAGATCAAAACATCTTATCTGAGTCTGAGCAGTATCTAGTAGCTCTTGGGCATGTTAAACTCAAAGCAGTGAGGGGAAAGAAAAAAGTGTGGTAGCACTGCAAGCAAAGCAGATGGAGCAGCATGCTGTTCTTTTCTTGTATTTCTTTGCACCTTCAGCTTTGGGTTGATTTGCTTGAAGGATGAGCCTGCTAAGCTCAGGGAGGCAGGAAGAAAGCAGATCCCTCAGAACTGCTGCAGGTCTGACCTGCTACTCAGGGCTGCTCTGCAACACTGACCTACTTTCAACTCCCTCTACTTCAAGAGCTTCACTCCAGGAGCTCAAGTGTGGCTATAGGTCTCCCTGCTGAAGGATATTCACTTTCTGTACAGACTTGTAAGCACTTTCATTAAGTTAGATAGGATGCATCTGGGCTCATAGTTAAAGGAATAATGGTTATCAGCGGTGATCTGGGACCGTGGCTTTTCTTTGTCTTTGCCACATCAAAGGTAGATCTTTCCATTAAGGAAGGTAATGCCAAAAAAAAAGAAAAAGAAAAAAAAAGAAGAAGAAGAAGAAAAAATACATCCTGACGGAAGAAAGACGTCACATAGCTGAACCCCAGATCTGAGTTTATAGTTCCATTCTAGGTGCTGTGAAGTAAAAACCATTCAGTGATTTATTTCTTCTGGCATATAGCTACCTTTGCCTAACATATGCACTTTCCATTGAAAACTCACATGAGAAATACCTCCCAGTGTGTGAAACCAGCCTGTCCTACTAGCCTTGAGGGTACACTGCTGGGGGTACCTTGTTTGTGCCATGAAGTCCATGCCACTAGTAACTTATCCTCTACCGGTTGTTCTGTGTCTCTGAGTACCCACACATTACATCCCACAACTTTTTGGGTGTTGTGAAAATATCCCATAAGCAGAAACCCAAATGTCCACATTTTTCCTAAAAATTTGTCCAAGACAGTTATGATTTTTTACAACAAAGCTGCAGAGATTAAACAAATGAATATCTGCTTAGCATTCTTGTGGCTGCAGCCAGTAAATCTATTTCATCATTATGGTGTTACAAAAACAAATATCTTCTATGGTGTTTGTAGTTGCCAAAAACAAACAGAGGAAGGGAATGATATACTGCTTCTGTGGGACTAACACCTCAACCGTTTGTGGGAGGATAGCCCAAACAGGATGTGCTGATAAAGACAGATATGTCTATGGGTACCGATAATTGGACCTCAATCTGCATTTCCTCACATATGTTGTATAGAGATATTTCTTATGTGTTATACTTTCTGTTCTAATACTTCAGAAAATAGTTGGGACTATCAACAGTTTGATTGACCCTGAATTTAAAATTAGCAATTAAAAACTCAGAGAGCAAAGGCAAGTATAAGTAGTAGAAAGTGTTATTAAATTGCAAAACAGAAAGACTATTTGACTGGCTGCATTACTTCATTCCACGTGAAATAAAGTTCTAATTTTTGTACCTCTGAAGCCATCACAATTTCAGCTGTGCAGTTCCAAAAGATAATGATACTGTCTGTTGTATTTAATCTGACCATTCTAATACACAACATACACAAATAAATCACATGCTCCTTGTCATAAAACTCACACACAACGCTTTCCTTCCTTCATACCTATTCATCAATAAACATTCACACACATTTCTAAGGAAAGCAGGGCAGGAACAGAGCAGTAACAATCCCACCCTGCCAGGGTACTGCATTTTCTCATGCTCAAGTTGTCCACATTGCAAACAAGAGTTTTTGGTTAAATGTATATGACTTTTTTTTTTTTTTCATTAATTCATCCTGGCTTTCCCTGTCATCAGCATTTGCATTTCTTCTGCTTATATATTCTATTTTCATAAACCAGTAGCACATAAATCAAGTATGAAACTAAAGATTTACATCGTTAAAACAAAGGAAATTTATGTTAGGCATCAACAGTTACAATATAGAGGATAGATACTTTTCCTCATCAAATGTATTTTTTTAAAAAAACATAATGGATATAATTGACTCCAGAGGGGAAAAAAGAAGCACTAATAATAGTATTAAGTAGCCATGCTTCTTAATCTTGTCTGTTTCTAACCTCCAATTACATGTTTCTCTTCCCTTCCTCTTCTCCAATGGGAAACGGTCTTGCAAAAGAGCGGTCAGACATGGCAGGTAGAGAGTTAATGGATTCAACCTAAGAGTATTGAAAATCTTGATAACACAACAAAAGGTTAAATAATGATGCGAAAAATAAGTTGGTCATTTTGTTGTTGTTGTCGTTTTTTCTAAGGGGAAAATGTGCTGCAAGGATTAGATAAACTGTGGCTGCTGCAAATTCAGCTGGAAAGCAAGAACTAAATGAAAGGTTTCATTCCATCCCAAAAAGGTAGCAGAAACTACTCCAGGACACACAAGTGGCAGTCTCCTAAACCTTCTGTCTTACAGGTTAATAATTTATAACCTCCTGGTTTTAGCTACTTTTGGAAAACACGGGATTTAAATGCAATTTTTTCCCTCAGTATTCCACACAATGAACCACCCAGTGCTATTCTTGGTCTTGTTTGGCATCCGAGGCCAGAGCAGCTTCTGCCAGCACCGCAATGGCGCTGGTACGGGTGCGAGAAGCCAGGATCCCTGTCTGAAGCTACTGTGCCAGCAGCAGCCCTGGCAAAATGGCATTTTTATTGGAATGCCTTATTTCTCTTGCAAGGAGTAATTCTGGTGTAATGATACAGGGTTTTCTGGGAGACACTGAGTCCTTTGTTGGTTTTGTGTCTCGGTGTCATTCACACAGCCACAGCCTCGGAGGAAAACACGGCAGCAACATTAATCAGGATATTCCTCTTCCCTGCAGGCTGATTTTGAATGTTCCTTCCCTGATGGAGTTGAAGCTCTAGATGAAATATACAAGGAAAGTCTTAATTCCTGTGGTTATTAAAGATATTGCATAGCCTTTCACAAGATGAAACTTGCTCCTTGTTCTGATCAAATTCAGGGAGATATAATTTATCTACCACCTTCTTTTGGCTGAATAGAATGTTCATCCCCTTCTGCCCACTGTTAAATGAGGCTGATTTCCTTCTAATGATGATGGAGTCATACCTGTACATAATTTCACATCTCTAGTCATTCTTCAGGATAAAAAAAAATATGTATACATAATTTTGAATCTCTCAGGTATGATGAACTGTCTACTAATACGATTTTATTTTGCCTACTTCAATGAATAAATCTTTCAGTACTGAGATATTGGGGCAGAGGAAGCTACTTTTCTTAATTAAGTAATTTAGACTATATATAAATCTGTAGCTATCTGCAAAAACATGTTATTATATTCGCAAAGAACAAACAGAAATAATAGCAAGCAATTACTGTATTTACCAGCAAGACACAAGGGCAATATAAAACACAAAACAACCACTCAAAGGCTACCATGGTTTGGTTCTACCAAATTTTACACACTAGTCCTCAGAGAAGTATACTATGGGATAAAAAGGTTTTGTAAGAAAACAGCACACTCAGAGCTGGGGACAGTTAGGAGCAGAGTCTCTAGTGCTTTCTGTAGCCCTTCATGACAGTTTTGCCATTTTCTGTAGTCATTCTTTTCACAATTCCTCTGACTCTTTAGCAGCCCTGCTGAAAGTTCCCACAGCAAATATAGTTTCCAGAGGTGAACCACTGCTCTACTACTTTACTGAGGTTATGTGTCAATGGTAACCGATTCCATAATAATTGTCTTCATTTTAAATGCATTAAAAATCCTCTTGATCTTGTATTATTTTCAATTTATTGCATAAATTTTGTAGGACTTGTGCAGAAACAAAAACAATAACAAAAATAACTTTTGTTTGAATTAAATACCTCAGTTTCCCATTGCCCAAGTGGCAGAGCCCTTCATACACTCCTCCTTTGGTAAGTAATGTTTCCCCAGCACACAATATCTAAGTCTGTTTAGAATTATATTTGACTAGCGATGATAAGTGATTATTACGGTGTAGTGCTATATCTAAAGGAAGCCGTAGCTTACATTGTATGTGCATTTATACAAGGACTGCATATAAAATATCCCTGAAAATGGGGCTTTAATTGGCCCATGCTCTGTGCCTGAATATTCAAACTGAAAAACAAGGCCAAATACTTCACAGTTTCCCTTGCAAATATCTTAAACAGCTTGCTTCAATAGGCTTGCTTCCCTGGGGAAGAGGAAAGGAGCACAGCTATAGGGGATAATGGCTGAACAAACTCAGTTTCACAGACAATTTATCTGTTCTATAAGACTTGATGGAAAAGGTCAACCATGAAAGCAGAGAGGAGTGAAAATTAATTAGGGTAAAATAAAGCTTACAGAGATCCTCAGCTGTAGGGGGAAGCTATCATTAAATAAGTGCAGAGTGTTATCACACAAGCCCAGGTTTTGTAGCCTGGGTCATGCCAGACCCAAATGCTGAAGCAAGGAGATCCCTCTGTTTCTCTATCCTGGCTGCTCCCCAGCTCTGCAGCAGTCCAGGGTGGATGGTGGCAGCTCAAAGACAAGAGTGATAATTTTATTGGGCTTTTTATCAAAGTAAATAAACAATCTAGACTGAAGAATGAACCTCATATGCATATATACAGGAAGGGTGGAGAAGCTGAGCATAAAGTGGAGTTTTTACCGGTGAGAGAATTATTTTGGCAGATGTGGATTTAAACTGGATCAAACGACTGGGAAGTTAAGTTCACAGGCTTGGTTGCAAGGGAGCAGTAACAGAATGGTAGGTAAAGTTTTGTAATCGCTGTCACGAGGTTTAAGAGCTGGGAGGGAAGAGGAGGCAACAGGGAGTGGATTTCTGGGATGTAGTCAATGGGTGACATTGTCCTACAAACAGCACGTGCCAGAGCAAACCTGCGCTCCTGCTCACAGCTGAGGGCAAAATCCAAAGAAAACAGCACGGCACCTAAAGTGCAGCTTATGCAGAATTTAGATGCCTACAGAGAAGAACGAGGAGCCAAAAACAACTTCACCTAACTTGTTTAGGCACCTGAGAAGCTGTAGGTGCTGAAGATTTGCTTTAAACCTCGACTCTCTGCTACTGTGTCTGCCCAGAGGCAGCGTCGCCTTGGCTGAGCTGAGCTGCCTGAAAGTCATGGGGATTCGTAGCCTACGTGTCCCTTGACTATGATTGCCATCCTACGGCCACCTCCGCCCAAAGCTCAGCCCCTGCTGCCGCAGCCTCGCCCCCGTACCCCGTGATGCTGGGATCCACCTGCTGCCTGACAGTTCCCTTAAAATTGGGACCGTGGTGCTGGATTTGCTGCCCAACTCGCAGGGTGCTGGGCTCCCACTCCAACATCCCAGATCCCTGATGGCCATCCAGAAACTTTGTGTTTCAAACACGGGGCCAGGAGAAGGCAAGAAGAAGGGAGTCTGATTCTGTGGCATATTTACAAGGTTAATCATCTGTAAAGGGGAGACTTAAGTCTCTGTCTCTAACGCTGCCTGTGCTCTTAGTTCTGGAGAGCTACTGCATGAAAAAGAATTAAAAATTAAACTCGAGTTTTCTGTATTGTCTCTGTTTTCTGATTGTTACAAAAGAGAGATCTTCCTCTTCTCTTTATCTGTGGGTTTGGGATGTTTTTATCAAAGTGGCAAAACTGCAATGCCTTCTTCCTTAGTTCAGCAGAGCAGCATGGTCCGGGAGCACATCTCCTAGGATGAACCTTAAGGGAGCAAGGTGGAGGAGCACCTACTTGGTGAATTATAAATGGCCTCAGGCAGGAAAGCAGTTACCTATGTGTTTAGCTCAGCCAAGAGGAAGGGACCTCAGGGCAAAAGCTGCAATGCAAATTAAGGAAGCTAAAGAAGGTTTCTGCTGCAACTTAAAGTGTCTCCAGTTTTGCAGAAAGGTGAATAGGTTAGGTGGGCTGCTGGGGGTGGGATTGCACTGACAGTGAGGTGAAATCCTCTACTAAAGTGCCAGATTCTGCCTGTTCTCAACATTATACAAGTCAGGTTTTTTTGGATCTTGTTGTCTATGGCTTGTTCCTTAAGACACAGACTTCTCAGGCAAATGGAAAGTTTTCTAGCACCTTAAAGGCAAGACAGAGCCTGTTACTTCTCAGACCATTATGCTTTGGAAAATGTGAAGCAAGAAAAGCAAAGAAAGTTAAAAAAAAATCCAAGAAATTAAAAAATAATTACATACAGTCAAACATGTCCTGGCTCCCCTGCTCAGCTCCCACCTCATCTGTTGAGAAGGGAAATGCATGGGGCCAGGCGATATGGAAATATAGGAGAAAATGTATTTTTACTCCTGATGATTTTTTTATTATCTTTAGAGAGAGAAAAGCTGCCTTGCTTCACATGCCAGTTCCAAGAGACGACAGATTAGGAAGCTTTTTGCATTACACAGAGTGACCACGTTGACTGACTGTCTTTCTCTGTCCAAAACTGCAGCCGCTGCCTGGTTTGTGCATTAGGCATCAGAGAAGCTCCAGTTTTCCCTGCCGACAACAGAACGGAGGGTGGAGGGCTCCCTGCCAGCCCGGTACAGTGACGCTCCGCTGCTGGTAAACCACAAAGTTTTCAAGTCAAGAAAAAAATATCCCTTTTGCTCTGAGTCTTTGCTAAATGCAAAATCTACAGACCCATATGGAGAACAGTGCTGGCAGCATACAATGGACAATGTCTGCAACACAATGGAGGAACTGATGGAGTTTTACTGCCATTTACTAGTACTTACCCATTATGTATTTACATACACACGTATATACACAGAAGTATCTGGTAATAGTAGTTACCATAGAAATGTAGTTAGGATGGAAAAGACTACGCCCTAAAGTGGGCTGAACATGGCTGTTCAATTTTAAGGAATTGGCTACGCATGAAGTTATGGGAAAATGTACCTCACTCTTGGCTCAGCTTGCTCTATGACTGAAGCTTTTATTGACATAGTCTAAGCTCAGATACATCACCAAGTTTCCAGAGAAGTCACTCCCTTGATCAACTAATTGATTTTAGCTCTGTCTTTGGGTAATTATTTCTGAGAAAGCAAGGATAGAGGAAATGATCAGGACGCAGGCAGCCGCCCAGGGCTGCTGCTTGCCCCATGTCCGTGTTCCTCTGCCGAACCACCCCTCATCTCTACCTGCATGGTCACCCTTTCCCACAGGTGATGTTCTTCATTTTGCCAAGACAGCAAACCTCCTTCACATTCCTCTAGCTCCTGTCAGAGGGAAAAGGAAAGGGAAACATTTTAGTGCATGGGACAGTGGCCAAGCTGGTGTCAAAGGCTGCAAGCAGAAAGAAGGAACCTGCACCCCAGATTTCCTCTTTGGCCACAAACTGACATTGGTTTGGAGCCACAGTCCCATCACTGTGGGGCTCAAGACCCCACGGGACAATTTACAGCCTTTCTCTGCAAACGGGACTACATCATTTTGGGTGCAGAGAAGTCAGGGCATTAGTGTGGGAGGAGAGAGATTACCCTAATTTGACCTCCAATAATTTAACATCGCCCCTAATCCCACTGCCCTTTCTCAGCTCCTTAGGTCCCAATGGATGCTTTGCCTCCCACATCACTCATTTGATCTCCTAGAATTTATATTCTTGAGGCACAAAATGTGAGCTTTGCCTTTGAGCTGACTTTGGCACAGGACGTCCAAAATCTCATCAGGTGAAAAACCCCACTTTTCTTATAAATCAGCCTGTGACTTGTTATATAATAGTGACAGTGCCTACAGTGGAGGAAAGGACTGTTTGATTCTGTAAACGATGGCTGTAGTTATGAAATATTTTCCCTTCCCCTTGGTGTTTAAGCATCTGTGAAAACCATTTATTGCCTTGTATATCCTTCTTAACATCTTATCCTCTAATTGTTCTCTACAGAATGAAAACAAATGGCTGAGGATGCTCAATTTGTTGTAGTATAAATATTTATTGAAGCAGTATGTACATTACAATCCATTTTATTTCAATACTATTAGTACCAGCTATGTTTGGCTGTTAGTTTTGCTCTGAAATATTTGTTTGATGTCAAAGAGGTACACTAGAACTCATTTCGCAATCAAGCTGTGCTATTGAAAATGTGATGAAACGTGATTGAAAACTACCATCACAACTACCTCCAATGTCCAATCCAATGGACAACCCTGTGGTTCACCAACTTCTCTCTAGAAAAAATTATGGCTGATATTTTAGGGGGCCCCTGTACCTTAAGACATAGTTTCCTCTTCTGGTATTTTCCATTAAATGAAATAGACTGCTAGGTGCAGTAACTTTTGTTCTATGAAAGGTTCATACTATTTTTTAATCTGCATCTTCAAACCACTGCATTATAGCAGGCATTTGTTATTCGGTGAGGGAAGGCTTGCATTCTATTCCTCTTCTCAGTTTTCCAGCAAGCAGCCAGTTTTTCATTTTCTCTCTAGGAGGACAGCCATCAGGCTGTTCTCCCTCTGCCCACAAACCCTCTTCTGGGTGAGGAATCCATGGATCTTCCATTCTTCAGCACTGTGACCACTTAGATGAGCCTATACTAACCAATTTTTTTCTTTCAGTTTGAAATCAGAATAGGTGGATATTACCTCGGTTTTGATGTGTGGCCCAACTTAATTGATTGCCAATTACCTCAAGTTGGTTAACATGCCTGTGAATGTCTAAACAGTCCATGAATGCTCATTCCAGGAGGCAAACACTTGTGAGTTACCTCAGTGCAAATCCGAAGATAAACCACAAATGTCTGACTGCAGCAACACACCTTCTTGGAATGTTTAGGTTAGCTTTTGCAATTGCAAATGTCTTCCCCAACTCTGCTAGATAATTGGCAAAAAACTAATAAACGCAAGTTACAACAGGAGGGCAAATTCTAGTCTAGACATATCTGTAGTAGGAGACTGAGGTCAGATTGTTCTCAAGTTTAGAATAAGCTCAGAAGAGTTTCCTATTGCTGCACATCAAAAAAACAGTGTCTGTGTTGGTTTGGGGTTTTTTATTTATTTATTAAATATACAAACAAACAAGGACAGAAATGAGAAAATGTACCAGGAAGCTCACAGCCTGTGCTTAATGTCTGAGCTCCCAGAACTTTCACTCTTAGTAACCTCAGTACCTTTCTGAATGCAGCATGTTTAGAATAACACGAACGGTTAGCCCTACAGTTGACTGGCAAGAAAGAATAGGACGAAGCTAAGGCTGTGTGAAAGGTGAAAGTAACCGAGAACCTGCACCGTTCTAATACTAACCGTTCTAATACTAATACAGGGTATCTGTAAGCAGGCAGCCAGTCATGAGCTGATAACACCATAAGAAGACCTATCACTGTCTTACAGCAAAACGGGGTACTGGAGGAAGCGGCAAGGGTGCCTCAGGAGTGCAGCCCTAACAGAAAAGTCTCACCAACATTCAGTGGGAGAAGAGAGTGGATTTGATTATCCTGAAAGGAACCAGAAAAAAAAAAAAATTGATATTAATAAGTTAAAAGGGGATCACAAAATACCAGGTAAGATACTAGTAGCTTTGAAGGGATTCAGTATCTGGGACACCATGATTATAGTCTATTTCTTGTTATTTTGCTTTTTATAAATGTTTCCTAATTTGTACATATCGATCTGTTGTTAACCACAGTGAAAAGATTTTCTGACTCTATAGAAGAGCTGACTAAGCACAGTGAGCAGGAAATTAATACTATTATCTTTTCAGGAGCACTTCACTGCAGAATTGCTGTCCGGTTATAGATAGAGATATAAGTAGAGATACAGATAGATACACACGGGGAAAACCAGAGTGCTGTACACAAAACACAGATCATGAAAGGAGGTCTCCCAACCACTCCTTCTTATTTTTCCTGTTGCTCTCTGCACAAGTCTACCCCAACTCCAGCCTCACATGTGTCTCATGTATGTGACTCATCAGCATCGTAAAAGCAGTCCGTCAAGACAACTACTCTCTCAAAGATTGGCTCTCACATCTCTGCTCACCCAGCAGTTTCCATCCAGCAGCTTCTCACTTCAAGCCATCTCAGCTGGATATGTGTGGTAGGTTGACCCTGACTGGAAGCCAAATGTCCACTGAAGTTGCTCTATCACTCACTTCCTCAGCTGGACAGAACAGAAAGTATAACAAAAGGCTCACAGGTAGACATGAAGACAAGGAGAGATCACTCACCAATTGCCATCATGGGCAGAACAGGCTCAACTTGGAAAAGTTAGTTTAATTTATTACCAACTAAATGAATCACAGAATCCCAGAATCGCAGAATCACAGAATGTCAGGGGTTGGAAGGGACCTCAAAAGATCATCTAGTCCACTCCCTGCCAGAGCAGGATCACCTACAGTAGGTGGCACAGGAACGCATCCAGGCGGGTTTTGAATGTCTCCAGAGAAGGAGACTCCACAATCTCCCTGGGCAGCCTGTGCCAGTGCTCTGTCACCTTCACAGTGAAAAAGTTTTTACTAATATTTTTGTGGAACCTCCTGTGTTCCAGCTTGTATCCATTGCCCCTTGTCCTGTCATTGGACATCGCTGAAAAGAGCCTGCCACCATCCTCCTGACACTCCCCCTTGACCTATGAGGTCACCCCTCAGCCTCCTCTTCTCCAAGCTAAAGAGACCCAGCTCCTTCAGTCTTTCTTCCTAATGGAGATGTTCCACTCCCTTCAGCATCTTTGTGGCTCTGCGCTGGACTCTCTCAAGCAGTTCCCTGTCTCTCTTGAGCTGAGGGGCCCAGAACTGGACACAATATTCCAGATGTGGCCTCACCAGGGCAAAGTAGAGGGGCAGGAGGGCCTCTGTCAACCTACTAGCTACCTCCCTTCTAACACACCCCAGAATGCCATTGGCCTTCTTGGCCACGAAGGCACTTTGCTGGCTCATGGTCATCCTGCTGTCCACCAGAACGCCCAGGTCCCTTTCTCCTACACTGCTCTCCAGCAGGTCAGTCCCCAATCTGTACTGGCACATGGGGTTATTCTTTCCCAAGTGCAAAACTCTACACTTGTCCATAAGATTTCTCCTAGCCCAGCCCTCTAGCCTGTCCAGGTCTCTCTGAATGGCAGCACAGCCTTCTGGTGTGTCAACCACCCCTCCTAGTTTTGTGTCGTCAGCAAACTTGCAAACTTGAAAAGCATTGATCCCAGCACTGACCCCTGAGGGACCCCACTAGACACAGGCCTCCCATCGACTACAACTCTCTGACTTCTTCCCTTCAACCAATTAGCGACCCACCTCACTACTCATTCATCCACACTACACTCCCTCAGTTTACCTATGAGGATGCTGTGGGAGACGGTGTCAAATGCCTTGCTGATATCCAGATAGACCACATCCACTGCACGGCCACCATTTGTTAGTCACATCAGTCACATCAGTCACAGCCTCCATCTCACATTAATCTGCTCCAGCATGAGTTCTTCCACAAGCTACAGATTAGACCACATCCACTGCACGGCCACCATTTGTCAGTCACATCAGTCACATCAGTCACAGCCTCCGTCTCACATTAATCTGCTCCAGCATGGGTTCTTCCACAAGCTACAGAGAGACATCTGCTCTGCTGTCAGCCTCCATGGGCTGCAGGAGGACAGTCTGCCTCACCATGGGCTTCACCAAGAGCTGCAGGGTAATCGCTGCTCTGGTGCCTGGAGCACCTCCTCCCCGTCCTTCTTTACTGACCTTCGTGTCAACCTCCCCCTCCTTCTTTACTGACCTTGGTGTCAGATCTTATCACACAAACTCAGTGTAAGGTGCTATCTGAAATCTAACTTTTCCCTCTAATTCAGATGTGCATCTGCAACTGTGATACACGTCTGTGACAAATAAACTCCTTGGTCTCAGATCCTTGCCCACCGACAAACATCGGGCCATCGTAATAGACATGGGCAGACCATCCAACTGTGTCCCTTTGAACTATATAAGTAGTGAAGGTAGAACTTTATGCAATAGACAGGAACTTTCCTTAGAGCTCAGACACACAGTT